>NC_066553.1:2165993-2168493 GCF_024679095.1 Eriocheir sinensis
CACACACACACACACACACACACACACACACACACACACACACACACACAGGAAGAAGGGAACTTGACCGTGTGCGTGTGTGTGTGTGTGTGTGTGTGTGTGTGTGTGTGTGTGTGTGTGTGTGTGTTAACCTGGAGAGAATGGAGGAAAAAAAAAGATTCCTCCTCCTCCTCCATTTTTGTTTATATCTCCTCTCTCCCCTCCTCTCCTTCTTCCTCTTTCTTCTCTCCCTTTCCCTTATCTTCTCTTCTTCTCCCTTTTCTTTCCTCTCTTCTTCCTTTCTTTCGTATCTTCCCTCTTCTTCATTTACCTCTTTCCTTCCTTCCTTCCTTCCTTCCTTCCCTTCTCTTGGTCCTTCCATCTCCCCATTCCTTTTCCCATCCTTTACCCACCTGAGAGAGAGAGAGAGAGAGTGTGTGTGTGTGTGTTGTTCTCCTCTCTCTCTCTCTCTCTCTCTCTCTCTCTCTCTCTCTCTCTCTCTCTCTCTCTCTCTCTCGTGGTGGCTCTCTCTCTGCAGACCCCACGACACACACACACACACACACACACACACACACACACACACACACACACACACACACACACACACACACACACACACACACACACACACACACACACACACACACACACACACACACACACACACACACACACACACACACACACACACACATACACACACACACACACACACACACACACACACACACACACACACACACACACACACACACACACACACACACACACACACACACACACACACACACACATACACACACACACACACACACACACGAAAAAATACACCACTCGTCCACGCGTCCTTGGCCCGGTGCCCGCCGCCGCGACACTGGGGGCCACGTGTCTCCATTCAAAAACATACTTCCCGTGCCGGGAATCGAACCCGGGCCTCGCGGGTGAGAGCCGCGTATCCTAGCCACTAGACCACACGGGAGCTGGGAAGTGCGGCGAATCTTGGCGATATGAGGAAGAGAAGGCGAGTCTGTGAGGTCTGTGGGTGATTGTTTTGGCGCGTTCTGGAGACTTGATATAAAAAAATTTCCCTCCCCGTCTCCTAACATGAGCTGGTACGGGTGTCTGTTTCTCTCTCATTTTTTTCTTCCTCCTTTTCCTCATGTTTTCCTGTTATTTTCTTCCTTGTCCTCTTTTACTTCATGTTTTCCTCACTTTCTTCTTTTTCATGTTTTCCTCCCTTAGTTTCTTCCCTGTCCTCTCTGTCTGTTTCTGTTTCTCATTTTCTTCTTCCTCTTTTTCCTCATGTTTTCCTGTTATTTTCTTCCTTGTCCTCTTTTACTTCATGTTTTCCTCACTTTCTTCTTTTTCATGTTTTCCTCCCTTAGTTTCTTCCCTGTCCTCTGTGTCTGTTTCTGTTTCTCATTTTCTTCTTCCTCTTTTTCCTCCTGTTTTCCTGCTATTTTCTTCCTTGTCCTCTTTTACTTCATGTTTTCTTCACTTCCTTTCTTCTTTTTCATGTTTTCCTTCTTTATTTTCTTCCCTGTCCTCTCTGTCTGTCTGCCTGTATGTATGTATGAATGTTTGATATAACTTTTTTTCCCTCCCCGTCTCCTAACCTTAACCTAACCTAACCTTAACCTAACCTAAACCTAACCTAACCGTTATATATTTTTAGTACTCGTCCCTTCACACACACACACACACACACACACACACAGTTCAACAGGTCCTTTTTTTTTTTTAGGTCCATAAAGAATCTCTCTCTCTCTCTCTCTCTCTCTCTCTCTCTCTCTCTCTCTCTCTCTCTCTCTCTCTCTCTCTCTCTCTCTCTCTCTCTCTCTCTCTCCTTCCTTCCCTTCTTTCACCCTTCTTCTCTTCTCTTCCTCCCCTTTTCCTTTTCCCCTTCTTCCCTTCCTTGTATTTCCTCTTGCTCTCCGCTTCCCTTCCCTTCTCCTATTCTTCCCTTCCTCCCCTTTTCTTCCTTTCCCAATTCCCTTCCCTTCCCTTCCCTCCTCTTCCCCTTCCTTCCTTCCCCTCTTCCCTTCTTTAATCGTTTTTTCCCTTCCTCTCTTTTCCTCTTCCTTTCCCCTTCTTTCATTCTTCCTTCTTTTCCATCTTCTCTTCTTTACTCTTCCTGCCTTCCTCTTCCTTCTTTCCCTCCTGTCCCATTTCCCTTCCTTCCTTTCCTCCTCCTCCTCCTCCATTCGCTCTTCTCTCCCTCTCCTATCTTAATTAATATCATTTTTTTTCCTTCTCCAACTTTTGTCTCCTAAATTAAGGTTACCTAGAATGACAGCTAGTGAAACAAAGGTTACTAGGACAAGGGGGAGGGACGAGGAAGGAAAGGGGGGAGGAGGGGAGGGGGAGAAGGGAAGGGAGGGTGAAGAAGTGACATAGGGGGAGGAAGGAATGGATAAGAAGGGGAGGGAGAGGAAGGATAGGAGGCGGAGAAAGAGAAAGAGGGGAGGAAAGAGAAAGGGAAGGAGAGGGAGGGTAGAAGTGGGGAAGGAAGGGAAAA
>NC_066553.1:2173493-2195993 GCF_024679095.1 Eriocheir sinensis
GCCTTGAAGTCGTTAAGTTCCTGAAGGTGGGTCTTCTATTAAAAGAAGTTGAATAATGCAGAGTGGAATCATCGGCGTAGGAATGGATAGGACAGTTCGTTTTGGAAAGAAGATCATCAATGAACAACAGAAAAAGAGTGGGAGATAGGACAGAACCCTGTGGGACACCACTGTTAATAGATTTAGGGGAAGAACAGTGACCGTCTACCACGGCAGAAATAGAACAGTCAGAAAGGAAACTGGAGATAAAGGTACAGAGAAGGATAGAAACCGTAGGAGGGTAGTTTAGAAAGCAAGATTTGTGCCAGACCCTATCAAAAGCTTTTGATATGTCCAGCGCAATAGCAAAGTTTCACCGAAACGGCTAAGAGGATGACCAAGAGTCAGTTAAGAAGGCTAGGAGATCACCAGTAGAACGCCCTTGCGGAACCCATACTGGCGATCAGATAGAAGGTCAGAAGTGGAAAGGTGCTTTTGAATCTTACGGTTGAGATTGATTCAAAAGCTTTAGATGAACAAGAAAGTAAAGCAATAGGACGGTAGTTTGAGGATTGGAGTCACCCTTCTTAGGTACAGGCTGTGTGAAGGCATACTTCCAGCAAGAAGGAAAGGTAGATGTTGACAGGCAGAGGCGAAAGAGTTTGACCAGGCAGGGTGACAGCACGGAGGCACAGTTTTTAAGGACAATAGGAGGCACTCCATCAGGTCCATAAGCCTTCTGAGGATTGAGGCCAGAGAGGGCATAGAAAACATCATTTTGAAGAATCTTTATAACAGGCATAAAGGAGTCAGAGGGGGGATGAGTAGGAGGAATATGCCCAGAATCGTCCAGAGTGGAGTTTTAGAAAAGTTTGAGAAGAGTTCAGCCTTAGAGATAGATGAGACGGCAGTGTTGCCGTCAGGACTGAGGAGTGGAGGGAAAGATGAAGAAGTGAAGTTGGAGGAGATGTTTTTGGCTAGATGCCAGAAGTCACGGGAAGAGTTAGAGAAAGCAATATTAGCTTATGAAGTCACCACCACCACCACCACCATTACCACCACCACCACCACCATTACCACCACCACCACCACCACCATTACCACCACCACCATCACCACCA
This sequence comes from Eriocheir sinensis, assembly GCF_024679095.1. NCBI lineage: Eukaryota > Metazoa > Arthropoda > Malacostraca > Decapoda > Varunidae > Eriocheir > Eriocheir sinensis. Next base: position 2,174,594 of record NC_066553.1, read on the forward strand.
CCCGCCCTGCGAAACGTATTTTAACCTAACTCACAATTAATATATTTGGGTCGTACATGTAATAATGAGAAAACATCACTCATTCGCTACATATCGTCCGTAGAAGCTTCAGAAATTATCATATGGACGAACAGAGTGACGCTTGAGTTCTTAATACCAAACACCACATTTGGTAAGGGTTTCGTAGATTTTTTTTTCTTTTTTTTTCTTTTTTTTTAGAGCAGAGGAGTCAGTTCAAGGGCATAAAAAACAGGTAACAAATGTAAAAAAAAGCCCGCTACTCACTGCTCCTAAAAATAGTTAGAGGAGTGGCCGAAAGAGAGGTCAATTTCGGGAGGAGAGGTGTCCTGATACCCTCCTCCTGAAAGGGTTTAAGTCGTAGGCAGGAGGAAATACAGATGAAATAAAATTGTTCCAGAGTTTACCAGCGTGAGGGATGAAAGAGTGAAGATGCTGGTTAACTCTTGCGTAAGGGATTTGAACAGTAAAGGGATGAGTTTGAGTAGATTGTGGTTTTAGTATTTCCATGAGTAGTTTTATGAGCCTAATGATAGTTTAACAAAGTTTCCACACTCATGATAACCCTAATCTCCTTTGTGACACATATTCTGCAGCGTTTTTAGGCCTATACTCACACATTCGGTAAGGCTTCAGTAGGGGTTCTGTCACTGTCCATGGGTAGTGATGTGAGCCTAGTGATAGTTTGACAAGGATTCTGCAACATTAACCTGACCAAAACCCATATTTCCAAACACCCACATTCGGTAAGGCTTTCGTAGAGGTTATGTTTGTATTTTGTTTCTTTTTTACAACAAAGGAGACAGCTCAAGGGCACAAAAAAAGGAAACAATAATAAAAAAAAAGCCCGCTACTCGCTGCTCCTACAAAAAAAAAAAAATCAAAAGAGGTGGCCGAAAGAGAGGTCAACTTCGGGAGGTATTTCCAATATTTATTTATGAAGAAAGAAAAGAGTAAAGATTTTGCTCATAAAGAATAAAAAAATAAGACTTGCTCGTTAAGAAAAAGAAAGAAAGAAAGAAAGAAAAATTTACTCGTGAAGAAAGAAAAGAAAGAAAGAGATTTACTCGTGAAGAAATTAAGATAGAAAATATAAAGAAAAGAAAGAAGGAAGAAAAACAAGAACATTAAAATCGACATGGAGGGAAGGAAGTACAGACAGACAGACAGACAGACAGACAGACAGACAGACTGACATAAAATAAGCGTGACAAGTTACATTGCTTTGGCGTGAGTGGAGAGGCGATGTTTTTTTTATTTATTTATTTATTTTTATTTATTTATTTATTTTTACAACAAAGGAGACAGCTCAAGGGCACAAAAAAAGGAAACAATAATAATAAAAAAAAAGCCCGCTACTCGCTGCTCCTACAAAAAAAAATATATATATCAAAAGAGGTGGCCGAAAGAGAGGTCAAAATCGGGTAACTTGCTGGTATCTTGTGGTCTGCGTGCGTGGCTGAAGCGAAGGGAAGGGAAGGGATGGAATGGTATGTGAAGTAGATATAAATAAAAACATAACTCTTAGAACTGACTCCCCGGGTTCCGAATACAACAAAAAGAAGTGTGTGTGTGTGTGTGTGTGTGTGTGTGTGTGTGTGTGTGTGTGTGTGTGTGTGTGTGTGTGTGTGTGTACCCTTTCTTCACCTCTCTTCCCTTCTTATCTCCCACTTTCCTCTTCTCCCCACTGTCTCCTCCCCTCCGCCCTATTCCCTCCCTTTACCTCTCCTCCTCCCCTTCTCCCTATTCCCTCCCTTTACTTGTCCTCCTCCCCTTCTCCCTATTCCCTCCCTTTACTTGTCCTCCTCCCCTCCTCCCTATTCCCCCCATTTACTTGTCCTCCTCCCCTTCTCCCTATTCCCCCCATTTACTTGTCCTCCTCCCCTTCTCCCTATTCCCTCCCTTTACTTGTCCTCCTCCCCTTCTCCCTATTCCCTCCCTTTACTTGTCCTCCTCCCCTTCTCCCTATTCCCTCCCTTTACCTCTCCTCCTCCCCTCCTCCCTATTCCCTCCCTTTACTTGTCCTCCTCCCCTTCTCCCTGTTCCCTCCCTTTACTTGTCCTCCTCCCCTCCTCCCTATTCCCTCCCTTTACCTCCCTTTCTCTTACCTTCCCTTTTTACATTATCGATTTTTCTCCCTTTTCCTTTTTTCTATCCCTTTTCTCTTTGATTTAGGGAAGGGGGGAGGGAGAGGAAGGGAGGGCAAGGAGCAGGAATGTGTGTCTGTGTGTGTGTGTGTGTGTGTGTGTGTGTGTGTGTGTGTGTGTGTGTGTGTGTGTGTGTGTAATGGAACAGAAAAAAGAAAGAATTATGAGAACTGACAACTCGCAGATTCTGAAAAATAGCCCAACCACGGAAGAAAAAAAAAACATTGAGTGTATGTGTGTCTGTGTGTGTGTGTGTGTGTGTGTGTGTGTGTGTGTGTGTGTGTGTGTGTGTGTGTGTGTGGATGAAGAAGGGAAATACAATAATAATGTTAGGTTGAATATGTAAACAAAATGAAAACCGACTTACCAGCTTCTGAATACAAAGATACACACAGAAAAAAAAATTAATGATATGATCGTAGATTAGAATGCGCGTGGAGATGAGGGAAGGAAGGTCAGTGAGGTTAGACAAAATTGGGTAGTATTACAAGACATTTCGCCGCCCAAGAACACATATTTAAGGCTTTCGTAGGAGTTGTGGGCATTTCCAGGGGTAGTTTTATGACCCTGGTAGTAGTGTGACCCTTCCTCTGTACCATGAACCTAAAGAAACACTCCTTAGAACCCGACTGACCCCCTCTTTGACCTTTAGAAATAGCTCATGTGATATGGCAAAGTTCTTGTAAAACCAGCCAATGTATATAAAAAAAAAAAATTGACTTCCAAGATAAACCAACCAGGACCTTCGAGTTGAAAAGCAAACGAATGTAAATCAGAGGTTGCGTAGATCTGTATTGACGTGAACGTGTTGCTGGGAACGTTACGTGTTTGAGGAGGCGAGGGAAGGGAACGTTAGCTATGTGATGTCAGAGAGAGAGAGAGAGAAAAGCAATGACAAATGACACTTCCCAGTTTGTCTTCGAGTGAATGTGTGTGTGTGTGTGTGTGTGTGTGTGTGTTTTCCTTTGTGTTTCATTTCTCTCTCTCTCTCTCTCTCTCTCTCTCTCTCTCTCTCTCTCTCTCTCTCTCTCTCTCTCTCTCTCTCTCTCTCTCTCTCTCTCTCTCTCTCGCCTTCTTCTTCTTCTTCTTCTTCTTCTTCTTCTTCTTCTTCTTCTTATTATTATTATTATTATTATTATTATTATTATTATTATTATTATTATCATCAGTTTTGCCTTTCCTTCCTTTAATTCTCTTCCCTTCCTTCCTCTCTCCCTTCCTTTCCCATTCCCTTAATTTATCCCTTCACTTCCCTTCCTTTCCTCTCCACCTCCCTTATCAGATCCCTTTCCTTAATTCCCCCTTTTTCTATTCACCTTGTGTGTGTGTGTGTGTGTGTGTGTGTGTGTGTGTGTGTGTGTGTGTGTGGCTGACAGACGAAATAAAATAAAAATACTAATATGAAAAGCGAAAAGTGACTGCCCGAATTTTGGTGAAAGAGAAAAAAAGATAAAATGCATAAAAAAAATTAAAAAAAAGTTGGACGGGAGAAAATTATCGAGAATGTCTTAACTCGCTTTTCTGTTCCTTGTATTTATTTATTTATTCGTTTATTTCGAGGAAGGAACTGTGTGTGTGTGTGTGTGTGTGTGTGTGTGTGTGTGTGTTTATGGACTTGCGTGTCTACATGTCTCTTCACTTATTAATGTATTCTTTTGTATTTACAGACAGACAAGGCAGACGGAATATGAGGTAAACAACAACAACAACAACAGCATTACCAACTCCCAACACCACCACCACCACCACCAAGAACACCATTACCATCACCACCACCAACAACAACAACAACAACAACAACACCTAACACCACCACCTCTACCACCACCAACAACACCACCACCCCCACTACCACCACCATCACCACCACCACCACCACCACCACAAACAACAACAGGAGGAGGAAAATCACCAAGAACGTCATAGAAATTTCCACTCCCTCGCACTGTCCTGAACTGCGTCGCCCCGAGAACGCTATTTGGTAAGTCACTCCTGTTGGTCTTATATAAGTGTTACTGGCTGACTGGGTGGCTGACTGACTGACTGGCTAGCTAAGTGATTGGAGGGTATCGGGACACCTCTCCTCCTCCCGAAATTGACCTGTCTTCCGGCCACTCCTCTGAGGTTTTATACGAGTAACGAATAGCAGGCCCCTTTTTTTTTTCTTTTCTTTTTTGAGCTGTCCTCTGCTGTAAAAAAACAAAAAAAAAAAACACATTGACTAACTGACTGGCTCCATCTAACCGCCCGACTGATTAACTAACAACCTACCTACCTATGTACTTACCTTACTGACTTACTAACTGGCTGACTACCTAGCAACCTGGCAAACTGACTGTCTAACTTATTAACTGACTAACTAGCTAACTGTCAGTGTAAATGTGTGACGAACTGGCTGACTAACTGACAGAATAGCTCTCTTAATTTCTTGCTAAACTAAGTAGGCGGTGGCTGAGTGGTAACGTGCTGGGCCCACATTCACCGCGAGTTCGAATCCCCACGCTACCACCTCGGATTTTTCAGTCACCGCCGAGTGGATTAAAACTACCCACATGCTGTCCTGAAGACCACCATCAACCCGGACTCTAGACGGGGGGCAGCATGAGCCAAGAGAAGATGGCGCCACTATAAACACTTGCCTGCGCCATGACGAGCTGGGGCCGACTACCATCCAGGCCCCTCATTAGAGCCTACCAGCACTATAGGCGTACACGTAAAAAAAAAAAAGTGACTAATCAACTATCTGACACTCCTAACTAGAGAAAGAAAAAGAAAAAAAATATAAAAATAGTGGAGTGCTCTATTATATCTTCATTATGTCGTTGTTAAGAACTCCTCCACTCCCTGCCCAATCTGTACGACCCGCCCAACCACTTTCATTGCCCATCCCCCTTGCCCTTCCCTCCCCCTCCTCCCACTACCCACTCCCTCCCCCCTTCTCCCTCTCCCCCTCCCTGCCCAGTCTCTCCATCCCATCCCCTCCCACCTTCCCTGAATCTTCCATACCTCCTTCCCTCTCCCGTTCCACTGCTGCGTCCTCCTCCTCTTCCTCCCACTACCCAGTCCCTCCCCCCTTCTCCCTCTCCCCCTCCCTGCCCAGTCTCTCCATCCCATCCCCTCCCACCTTCCCTGAATCTTCCATACCTCCTTCCCTCTCCCGTTCCACTGCTGCGTCCTCCTCCTCTTCCTCTTCCACCTTCCTCCCCCTTCCACCTCTACCACTACCCACACTCCCCTCCATTCTTTCCTCCCCTCTCCTGTTCCACTGCCTCCTCCTCCTCCCCTCCCTCTTCCACCTTCCTCCCCGTCCCACCTCTACCACTGTCCACTCCCCTCCCTTCCCCTATCATCCCTCCCTCCCTCCTCCGTCTCTGCCTCTCCACTCCCTTCCACGTCAAGGTTATGCACAGTTTGGGATCACACGTCATATGCTACGTAACTAACTTAACCTTTTGGGCTCGGTAAGTGTTGTTAGTCTTGTTGTTTTTTTATGTGTTTGCTTGGTTCATTTTTTTTTTATCTTTTATGTTTTTCTTTTTTCAGTTTTTTTTTCTTCTTTTTTTCTTGGCATTTGTTATTTTTTTTCTTCCACCCTTTCCTTGTTTTTTTTGGGGGGGGTTGTTATTTTTGTTTTGTTTTGTTGTTTTCCTTCTTTGCTCTTCTTGTTTTCTTTCTCCGTCATCTTCATAATCATCATCATCATCATCATTGCTGTCTTATTATTATTATTATTATTATTATTATTATTATTATTATTATTATTATTATTATTATTATTATTATTATTATTATTATTATTATTATTATTATTATTATTATTATTATTATTATTATTATTATTATTATTATTATTATTATCATCCTTTCTCCGTCCTCTTCAACCTAGACTTTGTGACCTCTCTGATCTTGCTGCTGTTTTTTGTTGTTGTTGTTGTTGTTGTTGTTGTTGTTGTTGTTGTTGTTGTTGCTCATCTTCTTATTCTTATTCTTTTTATTATTTGTTGTTTTCAAGTAGTTGGAATTGTTGTTTATATTGCTGTTGCTTTGCCTCCTCCTCCTCCTCCTCCTCCTCCTCCTCCTCCTCCTCCTCCTCCTCTTCCTCCTCCTCCTCCTCCTACGTATAGCCTCGAGGTGACACTGTCCACTTCGCGTTGTTATTGTTCTTCCTCCTCCTTCTCCTCCTCCTCCTCTTCCTCTTTTGTGGATTGGCGGCGACATGTGGACGGGAGAAAGGCGGGTGGAGGTGGAGGGGTGGGCGGAAGGAAAATTGGATGGAAGAGGAGGAGGTGGAGGTGGGTGGAGGATGAGGAGAGGAGGTGAAGAGGAGGGAAGAGGAGGAGTGGATGCTGGAATGGGGGAGGTGGAAGATGAAGGGGAAGGAGGAGGGTGGGGAAGTGGAGGAAAGGGGTGGAGTGGATGGGGTGGATGGTGGAGGACATCAGGTTTGTTTTTGTGGCGTGGTGGTGGTGGTGGTGACGGTAGTGGTATTTTTACCCGGATAAGTTGTAGTTGTAGTAGTCGTAGTAGTAGTCGTAGTAGTTGTAGTAGTAGTAGTAATAGTAGTATGCCTCCATGATTATGTGTCGGGAAAATAAACATGGGTAGTAGTAGTAGTAGTAGTAGTAGTAGTAGTAGTAGTTGTTGTTGTTAGTGTTCTCGGTTATGTTGTTGAGTCTAAATGTAGTTGTTTAATGCAGTTAATATAATTTATCTCGTGTTACATAGTAGTAGTAGTAGTAGTAGTAGTAGTAGTAGTAGAGAAAAGGGAAGAAAAAAAAACGTAAACAGCGTGGTAGTTTATTTATTTATTTATGTGTGTGTGTGTGTGTGTGTGTGTGTGTGTGTGTGTGTGTGTGTGTGTGTGTGTGTGTGTGTGTGTGTGTGTGTGTTTGCGTGTTTGCTATTAGGTTTCTTTTGCCCCGTCCAAGAACATCATCATCATCATCATCATCATCATCATCATCAGCGTCTTGAGCTTCGTGCGAGGTCGCCGTAGAAGCCCTGTGTGTGTGTGTGTGTGTGTGTGTGTGTGTGTGCAAACCTTATAGAGCATGAGATGATCCCTCTTCTTATGGCTCGCCGCAGCTAATGCCTTATCAGAGAGGGCTTGGAGGAGAGAGAGAGAGAGAGAGAGAGATGCGTATGGCGTCTCTCCTAGTAGTCACAGTAGCTGTCCGTGACCTTGGGCGGCGTCAATGTTACGTCTGGCGTCAAAAAATCTGGTCCCCGTCGCCGCCGTGGGGTCGTCGGGGCGGGGCGGAGCGGGGCGTATCCTCAAGGCCCCTCCCTGTTGGACCCGGCGCGGGGCACTCCGGGAGGCGCCGAGGGAGGAGGGTTGAGTGATGGTAGTAGTAGTAGTAGTAGTAGTAGTAGTAGTAGTAGTAGTAGGAGGAGGAGGAGAAGGAGGAGGAGGAAGAGGAGGAGGAGGAAGAGAAGAAGAAGAAGAAGAAATAGTGGTCCTGGTGGTGGTGGTGATAGTAATAGTAGTAGTAGTAGTAGTAGTAGTAGTAAGAGTAGTGGTAGAATTAGGAGGAGGAAAAGGAGAAGGAGGAGGAGGAGGAGAAGTAGAAGAAGAAAAAGAAGAAAGATAATCGTATATATTTATTTAGTAGCAATAGTAGTTCGCTCCTAATCCATAACACTTTGTCAAACTCTTTATGAACCTTCTTTTTCTGTGTTGCATTTCATAACTCGTAAATTGTTCTGGGTGAGTCTGTCCCTCTTGGCACCGTCTTCCTGGTCTGGCGTTGTCTCCCTCTCAACAGCCCCAACGTTGTGCCAGTCAAGCCAGGCGTGCATAACTTTTGAGTGTGTCCTTTTATCTCTCTGTCTGTCCGTCTGTTTGTCTGGCTGGCTGGCTGACCGCTGGCGAGGCGACCCACTGACGCCACTAAATGAACGAGGCTTCTGTGTGTGCCCTGGCCGCGGCGTGACATAGGTCGGTATCGTAAGACACCCTCGCGTCTTACATCAACTATTTCTAAAGGTCAAAGAGGGGGTCAGTCGGGTTCTAATGAGTGTTTCTTCAGATTCATGGTACAGAAGAAGACTCACACTACCACCAGGGTCATAAGACTACCCTTGGGAATGCCCACAACTCCTATGAAAGCCTTGTCAAATATGTGTTCTTGGGCTGCGATGTGTCTTGTAATACGACCCCTACCGTCCTGCTGCCCTAGTCGTGTCGCAAGCATCTGCAGGCGGGGTGAAGGAGGAGGAGGCTTGCAGGAGACAGGTAATGGCTCTGTGGTAATTGGAGGGTTGAAGAACGGGGACAGGACTTCGTGGCGCAATGGGAAGGGAAGGGAAGGGGCTGGGACACTGTATTGGGCCTGGCGGTGAAGTGTTGGAACCTCGACTTTATTGCCTCCTGTACCCTGATGTCGCAAGCTCCTGAAGACGGCGGTGAGGGAGGGTGATGATGGGACAGGACTTCGTGGCGCAATGGGAAGGGAAGGGAAGGGGCTGGGACACTGTCTTGACCTTGTGGTTGAGTGTTGGAACCTCGACTTTATTGCCTCCTGTACCCTGATGTCGCAAGCTCCTGAAGACGGCGGTGAGGGAGGGTGATGATGGGACAGGATCTGGGGATGCAACGGGAAGGGTCGGGAAGGGGCCGGGACACTGTCTTGACCTTGTGGTTGAGTGTTGGAACCTCGACTTCATCTCCTCCTGTAGCTAAGTATCGCAAGCTCCTGAAGACGGCGGTGAAGGAGGGCGATGACTTGGACAGAACTTCGTGGTGCAACGGGAAGGGACGGAAAGGGTCGGGACACTGTCTTGACCTGGTGGTTGAGTGTTAGAACCTCGACTTCATCTCCTCCTGTAGCTAAGTATCGCAAACTCCTGAAGGCGGCGGTGAGGGAGGGTGATGATGGGACAGGATCTGGGGATGCAACGGGAAGGGTCGGGAAGAATCGGGAAGGGTCGGGAAGGGTCGGGACACTGAGGTCGGTTTTGTCAGCTACTCTCAAAGGCCAAACGGGAGACCAGTTGGGTTCTAATGATTGGTGTTTGAGGTTCATGGTACAGACGAAGGGTCAAACTACCACCAGGGTCAAAAACTACCCCTGAAAATGCCCCAAATTTCTTGTTGTTGTTATTGATGTTCTTTACTGCACTATATATTTTTATTTACCTTTTTTTATTTATTTATTTATTTTTTCAACCCTCACTATTTTATTTTTTCTGAATCTTTTTTTTTTTTGTGTCAGACTTTTTCCTCTTGTTTATTTGTTTATTTGTTTGTTTATTTATTGTTTATCATTTGTTTGTGTAATTAGTTTTTGTTCGTTTATTTATTTCCTTCTTTATATTTTTTTTTTTTTTTTTTGAAGTGTTTATCAATAACATTTTTTTTTCAATATTCCTGTTTCCTCTCCTCCTCCTCCTCCTCCTCTTCCTCCTCCTCCTCCTCCTCCTCCTCCACTTTAATTTTCCTTCTTTATCTTCTTAGTTTTTTTCTCAAGTGTTTATCAATAACTTCTTTTTTTTTTCAATATTCCTGTTTCCTCTCCTCCTCCTCCTCCTCCTCCTCCTCCTCCTCCACTTTAATTTTCCTTCTTTACCTGGTTTTCCCCTCCACTTCTCTTCTTCCCTCCTTCCTCTCCATCCCATTCCCTCTCCTCCTTCCCCCCCTTCCTCCTCTTCTTCTTCCCTTCCTCCTATTCTTCCCTTTCCCTCTCTTCCCCTCCTTACTCCTCTCATCTTCCCTCCCCATATCACTTTCCCTCCTCCTCCTCCTCCTCCTCCTCCTCCTCCTCCTCTTCCTCCTCCTCCTCCTGCATTCTCTCTTTCCCTGCGTCAATACACTCACGCCCCCTCCCCCTCCCCCCATTCTCTCTCTCTCTCTCTCTCTCTCTCTCTCTCTCTCTCTCTCTCTCTCTCTCTCTCTCTCTCTCTCTCTCTCTCTCTCTCTCTCTCTCTCTCTCTCTCTCCTTCAAATTCCTCTATTCCAATATTCCAGTGATTCCTACCCAGCATTCCCCCTCCTCCTCCTCCTCCTCTTCCTCCTCCTCCTTCTTCCTCCCCCTCCTCCTCCTCCTCCTCCTCCTCCTCTCAATTTGGTATCCCCACACGTTCTTCCCATCTCTTCTGCTCCATTCTTATTCATTTTTGTATCCTCCTCCTCCTCCTCCTCCTCCTCCTCCTCCTCTTCCTCTCTTCCCTATTCGCCCTATTAAAATCTGTTCCCTCTTCTTTTCTTCCATCTTCACATTTCTCTTATTTATTCACTCCTCCTCCTCCTCCTCTTCTTCTTCTTTTTCTTCCTCCTCCTCCTTCTCCTCCTCCTCCTTTTGATTTTGTTATATGTTGTTTTTTTATACTTATCATTTTTGTTTGTTTGTTTGTTTGTTTGTTTTTATCTTCTTTCATTTCCTGTCTCCTCCTCCTCCTCCTCCTTGTTTTTTTATTTTCCTATTTTTTTCCTATATTTATACTTTTTTTATTTTTTTATCTTCATTTCCTTCTCCTCCTCCTCGTCCTCCTCGTCGTCCTCCTCCTCTTCCTCTTCCTCCTCCTCCTCTTCGCCTCTAATTTGATTTTCTTTCTATTTACCCTTCAATCAATCAACCCTAATGTGTTTTCCTTCATAAAACCAAAAAAAAAAAAACGTCGAAGGAAAAATTGTACGAGCACACACACACACACACACACACACACACACACACACACACACACACACACACACACACTTTTCCTCTTCCTCCTTCCTATCTTCTCCTCCTCCTTATCTTTTCTTCCGCCTTGTCTTGTCTCCTCCTCCTCCTCCTCCTCCTCCTCCTCCTCCTCATTCTCTTCCTCATCTTCGTCATCCGTTTTAGATATTACAGTTATATTTTTATTGCCTCTTAAAGATGTATTTTATTGTGTTTTGTTTCTCTTGATTTTTTTTTCATTTTTTCATGCTTTATTTTTTTTTTTTGTTTCTTATTTTGTTGATGTTTTTCTTCTTTCTGTTCCTCTTCTGCTCTTCTTTTTTCTTCTCCTTCATCATCATCATCTTCTTCTTCTTCTTCTTCTTCTTCTTCTTCTTCTTCTTCTTCGTTATCTTAAGAATTCTTCGTATAATAAGGTTAAATAAAGAGAAAGATAGATAGGACCGTTATAAAAGGTTCTCTCTCTCTCTCTCTCTCTCTCTCTCTCTCTCTCTCTCTCTCTCTCTCTCTCTCTCTCTCTCTCTCTCTCTCTCTCTCTCTCTCTCTCTCTCTCTCCTTGTCTTCTCCACCCTCCTCACCCTTCCACTCTCTCCCTCCCTCCTTTCTTCCCTCCTTCCCTCCCTCCTTTCCTCCACCTCTCTCCTGTCTCTCTCGCTCTCTCTTCTCTCCCATTATCTCCTATCTCCCTCTTTCATCATGTGTCCCACCTATTTTGGCTTACGTCTCTCTCTCTCTCTCTCTCTCTCTCTCTCTCTCTCTCTCTCTCTCTCTCTCTCTCTCTCTCTCTCTCTCTCTCTCTCTCTCTCTCTCTCTCTCTCTCTCTCTCTCGTTAACCCTATTTTTAAGCTTTCATTTACGTCTTCCTGTTTACTCTCTCTCTCTCTCTCTCTCTCTCTCTCTCTCTCTCTCTCTCTCTCTCTCTCTCTCTCTCTCTCTCTCTCTCTCTCTCTCTCTCTCTCTCTCTCTCTCTCTCTCTCTCTCTCTCTCTCTCTCTCTCTCATCTCTCTCTCTCTCATTCTCTCTCTCTCTCTCTCTCTCTCTCTCTCTCTCTCTCTCTCTCTCTCTCTCTCTCTCTCTCTCTCTCTCTCTCTCTCTCTCTCTCTCTCTCTCTCTCTCTCTCTCTCTCTCTTCCTTATCCTTTTTCTCTTCCTGCTTCCTTATTTTCCCTTTCGTGTGATTACTCCTCCTCCTCCTCCTCCTCCTCCTCTTCCTCTTCCTTCTCCTCCTTCTTTTCTACCATTTCCTCTTTTTTCCTCTTTTTTCTCTTCTTTTTCCTATTCCTTCTTTACCATTCTTTCAATCCTCTTTCTTCTCTTCTCTCCTCTTCTCCTCTTTCTTTTATTTAATTTTACTTTCCCCTCCTCTTCTACCTTCCCCTCCCCTCTTTCTTTTATTTATTTTTACTTTCCCCTCCTCTTCTACCTTCCTTCCACTCCTCCTCCTCCTCTTCGTCTCTCTCCTCCTCCATCTTCCTTATCATCATTCGTAGTAACTTTTCTTTTTTTCCCTCTTTATCTGGATTTATGTTCTGCGGCGCTGCAACAAACTTCCTTTCACCGCGCAGTGCCAGAACGGTTCGTCAGCGCGAGAATGAGCTTGGGACACACTCTTCCTTGTCGACGGATGTTGCTAAAATTAGAAGGTAAACTATATTAATTTTTCTTGTCTCCATTTTCTTCTCTTTTCCTAATTTTCCTTTTCTTTTTCTCCTTTGTTTTCCTCGCTAGAACGTGAAGTATTTTCTTTTCCTGTGGCATGATGGGCTTTTTTGTTGTTGTTTTTCTTTGTTGTTTTCCTAATTCTCCCTTCTTTTTCACTCGCTAGAACGTGACAGTATTTTCTTTATTCCCTGTAGCATCAATGTCTTTTTCTTTTTCTTTTTTTTTCTTTGTTTTGTTTCCCTAATTCACCTTTTTTTCTTTTTCTTTTTTTTTCTTTCACTCGATTGAACGTGACATTATTTTCTGTTTTCCCTGTAGCATCAATGTCTTTGTTTTCATTTTTTTTGTCTTATTTTCTTACTTTGGAGCTACTATGAGCAGTGACCTAAAACACCCAAAACACTGTAAAAAAAAGCATACAACAAAGCCAACACTGTGCTCGGGTTTATATCCAAAAACTTCGATTATAAGACGCAGGAAGTAATGGTATCCTTATATAACTCAATGGTAAGACCCCACCTAGAGTATGCGGTGCAGTTCTGGTTCCCTATTTATAGAAAAGACATTGAATTATTAGAAAGAATTCAGCGACGCGCTACGAAGATGATTCCACCCTTGAGAGCCCTGCCGTATGAATAACGACTCAGGCGACTCAACCTCTTCACGCTGGAAAAGAGACGCCTTCGGGGGGATATGATTCAGGTTTTCAAGTATCTAAAGAACTTAAGTCACGCCGACCAACCCAAGAACTCGAAACAACGGCCTTCCCATTCAAGCGAAGCAATGCGTTACAGACATTGGTAGTTCTTTCTTTCTCTCAAACCAAATCATACGCCACTGGAACAAGCTCCCTGCTGATGTAGTAAGTGCAGAAACCATCACCTCCTTCAAACCTCGAAATGAATCAATAGGCTTTCTGTTGCTTGTCTTTCCATGTTTTTAAGTTTCCTCTTCCTATTCCTCCTCCTCCTCCTCCTCCTCGTCCTCGTCACACTAACCCAACCCAGCCAGCCAGCCAGCCACCAATTATAGCGTAAGGCCAGTGGTGATGGTGGTGGCGTGGGTAGTCGTGGTGGTGGTGTGGGTGGTGGTGGTGGTGGTGTGGGTAGTGGTGGTGGTGGTGGTGGTGTCGGCTTCAACCTCACTCAGTACACATGCACCCAAACTATAAACAACACCGCTACTCTCTCTCTCTCTCTCTCTCTCTCTCTCTCTCTCTCTCTCTCTCTCTCTCTCTCTCTCTCTCTCTCTCTCTCTCTCTCTCTCTCTCTCTCTCTCTCTCTCTCTCTCTCTCTCTCTCTCTCTCTCTCTCTCTCTCTCTCTCTCTCTCTCTCTCTCTCTTCCCTTTTCTCCCCTTCCATTCCCTTTCCGCCCTTCCCTTTCCCCTCCTTTCATCCTCCTTCCTTCCTTCCCTTCCATTCCCTCCCTCCTTCCCTCCTTCCTTCCCTTCCCCATCTCATTCTCCCTCTTCTTCCTCATTCTTCCCCTTCTTCCTCCTCCCTCATTTTCCCTCCTCCCCATCCCGTGCAATTATCTCCCTCACCACAGTTATCTCCCCCCCCTCCCCTCCCCTCCCCTCTTCCCCTCACCCACTCCCCTTCCTCTCTCCCCTCCCCTCCCCCCTTTTTGCTATGACCTTGTATAGTACTCTTGCCCTTCCCTTCACTCCCCTTCCCCTCCCCTCCCCTTCCCTCCCTCCCTCCCCTCTATCCCTCTTCCTCCTCCTCCTCCCCCACCTCCTCCTCCTCCTCCTCGCATTCCTTTTCGCTTCCATAACCTCCTCTCGCCTCACCTTTCATCCCCTCCTCCTCCTCCTCCTCCTCCTCCTCCTCAACACTTACATAACCCCCGCTATCCTACACTCCCTTCCCATAACCTAGTCTCTCTCTCTCTCTCTCTCTCTCTCTCTCTCTCTCTCTCTCTCTCTCTCTCTCTCTCTCTCTCTCTCTCTCTCTCTCTCTCTCTCTCTCTCTCTCTCTCTCTCTCTCTCTCTCTCCTTCCATTCCTTCCATTCCCCTTTCCTCCTCTCCTTTTCTCCTCCTTCCATATCCTCCTCCTTTCCCTTATTTTCCCCTTTTTCTTCCCTTCTCCACTCTCCTCTTTTTCTACCCCTAAAAAAAAAACCTTTCCAATGCCCTCTTCTCCCTCCCCTCTTTTCCTCCATTCCCCTTTTTTTATCTATTTCTCTTCTTCCTTCCCATATCCTCATTTTTCCTTCCTTTCTCTTCCTTTCCCTTTCCTCCATCCCTCTTCTCCCTCCCCTCTTTTCCTCCCCTTCCCTTTTTATACATTTCTCTTCTTCCTTCCCATATCCTCATTTTTCCTTCCTTTCTCTTCCATTCCCTCTCCTACATCCCTTTTTCCCTCCCTCTCCCTCCCTCATTCTTCCTCCTCCTCCCTCCCTCTCCTCCTCTCTCCCTCCTTTCCCCCTCTCACCTCCTCCCCACTTGCCCCCTTCTCCCCATCCCCCCCCCCACTCAAAGAAGCCTTGTGAGTGGAATGATATTAAGAGAGGAAAGAAAGAAAAATGTTGTTGTTATTGTTTGTTGTTGTTTTGGTAGTGGTGGTGGTGGTAGTGGTGGTGATGATGGTGTTTAAGATGGTGATGATGGTGGTGGTGGTGGTGGTTGTGGTGATGATGGTGGTGTGTGTGTGTGTGTGTGTGTGTGTGTGTGTGTGTGTGTGTGAACCTGCTGTCAAGAGGAGCTAATTAGTGCATCGGCTTGTGTGTGTGTGTGTGTGTGTGTGTGTGTGTGTGTGTGTGTGTGTGTGTTAAAATCCAGGCAGCGATGTTTTATTTCTTCTTAAATAACATCACTAACCAGTATTGTCAGTTATTGAGGTGGTTTCAAGGGGGGGAGGGGGGAGGGAGGGGGGGTTACTGTACGATATAAACAATAATAACAAGAATTATCAACAAACAAACAAACAAACAAATCCAACCGCAGATTCTCCATAACCTGACACTTGTTTGTTTGTTTGTTTGTTTGTTTAAAGGGGGATTTTTTATTTTTATTTTATTGTTTACTGATTTATTTTTGTATTTTTCTTATTCCTTCATTTCTTTCATTTATTTGTATTTATTTATTTTATTTTTTATTTTTATTTTTCGCTGTTTCCTTTTTTTCGTCTCCTTTCCTTCCTCCCTTTTTTTTTCCTCTCTTTCCTCTTCTCTTTTTCTCCTCTTTCCCTTTCTCATCTTTTTCTCATCTATATTCTCCTCCTCTTTCCTCTTCTTTTCCTCTCATCTTTTTTCTCATCTCTATTCTCCTCCCCTTCCCTCTTCCTCTTCCCCTTTCTCATCTTTTTCTCATCTCTATCCTCCTCCTCTTTCCTCTTCCTCTTTCCCTTTCTCATCTTTTATTCATCTTAATCCTCCTCCTCCTCTTTCCTCTTCCTCTTTCCCTTTCTCATCTTTTATTCATCTTAATCCTCCTCCTCCTCTTTCCTCTTCTTCTTTCCCTCTCATCTTTTTTCTCATCTCTATCCTCCTCCTCTTCCCTCTTCCTCTTTCCCTTCCTTTCTCATCTTTTATTCATCTTTATCCTCCTCCTCCTCCTCCTCTTTCCTCTTCCTCTTTCCCTCCTCCTTCTCCTCCTCCTCCTCCTCTTTCCTCTTCCTCTTTCCCTCCTCCTTCTCCTCCTCCTCCTCCTTTTTGAGGCTTCAGCGCGGGGTAATGGAGCACACCAAGGAGGAGGAGGAGGAAGAAGAGGAAGAGGAGGAGGGAAGGAGAGGGAGAGGAGGAGGAGGAGGAGGAGGAGGAGGAGGAGGACAAGGTGAAGGAAGAGGAAGAAGAAGAAGGAGGAAGAGGAGGAGTACGCAACGGAGAGGGAGGAAGAGGAGGAGGAGGAGGACAAGAGGTGAAGGAAGAGGAAGAAGAAGAAGGAAGAGGAGGAGGAGGAGGAGGAGGAGGAGAATATCACATAACGAATAAAAAGAACAAGAAAAAAAAGAAAAAGAAGGAATAGAGAGAAATGAGGGAGAGAGAGAAATACGAAGAGAGGAAGAAGGAAAAGAAAGGAAAGGAAAGGATGTATTAGGAAAAATAATGTCATTGAATAAAAGCAAAAAAAAAATACATGGAAAAAAATATTTGTCGAGAGAAAAAAAATATAAAGAAATAAAAAGAGAAGAAAATAAAGAAAATAAAAGAAAATAGTTAGAAAAAATAAAAATAAACAGGAAAAGGAAAAGAAGGAAGGAAAAGAATAAAAAATTATATGAAGAAATAAAAAAAGAAAAGAAAACAATAGAAAAGATAATATTGAAAAAAACAGGAAAATGAAAAGGAAATGGAGGAAAAGAAGAATAAAAAAAAACGAAGAAAATGAAAAGGAAGAGAAACAGAATAGGAAAAAAATTAAGAAAATGGAAGGAAGAGGAAGAAGAAGAAGAGGAGGAGGAGGAGGAGGAGGAAAGAAGGAAAAAAAAAAATTAAAAAAGAACAAAAAAAATGAAAAGGAAGAAAAACAGAATAGGAAAAAAATTAAGAAAATGAAAGGAAGAAGAAGAAGAAGAGGAGGAGGAGGAGGAGGAGGAAAGAAGGGAAAGAATAAACAAGAATAAGATTAAAAACACGAAAAAAAACAAGGAAAAAACAAAATAGGAGAAAAATGAAGAAAATGGCAGGAAGAAGAAGAAGAGGAGGAGGAGGAGGAAAGAAGAGAAAAAGATAGGGAAGAAAAACAAAGAAGAAATAAATCAAGGAGGAGGAGGAGGAGGAGGAGGTTATAAGAGACTCCTACAAGCCCGCTGCTCAAGGTCGTGTGTGTGTGTTTGTGTGTGTGTGTGTGTGTGTGTGTGTGTGTGTGTGTGTGTGTGTGTGTGTGTGTGTGTGTGTGTGTGTGTGCAAGGCTACATGACACTTAAAATCCTGGTAGCTAACACACACATACACACACACACACACACACACACACAGGGGACACATGACTACGAGTAACACACACACACACACACACACACACACACACACACACACACACACACAGTTATGATTACAGAAAACCTACAAAATTCCTCTCTCCCCTTCCCTCCCCTTCCTTCCCCTCCTCTTCCCCTTCCTCCCTCCCCCTTACCTCCCCTTCTCTCCATCATTTCCTCCCCCTCCTCCTCCTCCTCCTCCACTATATTTCCCTCATCCCCATTCTTCTCTTCATTCCTCCTCCTCCTCCTCCTCCTCTTCCTCCTCCTCTCCAACGCTTCCTTTTATACTCATGTTCTTTCACAACTCTCCTCCTCCTCCTCCTCCTCCTCCTCCTCCTCCTCCTCCTCCTCCTTTGAAACGGCGGACATCCTCTCGGCATTGTGTGTTTGTGCGTTTGTGTGTTTGTGATTGTGTTTGTGTTATTAGGCGTGGCAGTGTTGTTGTTGTTGTTGTTTTTGTTTTGCGTATGTTGCAAGTTCCGTAGCAACACATATTTCCTCCTTCCCCTCCTCCTCCTCCTCCTCCTCCTCCTCCTCCTCCTCCCCAAACTCAGTCTTCTCACACTAATCATTCTCTCTCTCTCTCTCTCTCTCTCTCTCTCTCTCTCTCTCTCTCTCTCTCTCTCTCTCTCTCTCTCTCTCTCTCTCTCTCTCTCTCTCTCTCTCTCTCTCTCTCTCTCTCGTTCATATAGTTTTCTTCTTTCTCTCCTCCCTCAATTCTCCCTCCCTTCCCTCCCTTCTTCCCTCCCTCTCCCTTCCTTCCTCCCTCCTCTTCCTCCTTTAAAATCTTCCCCCTCTTCATTAGTTCTCTTTCTCTCCTCATTCACACACACACACACACACACACACACACACACACACACACACACACTTCCCTTCCTCTTCCCTCGTCTCCCCTCCTCTCTCCCTCCCCTTCTCCCCTCCCCTTCCTTTTCCTTCCCACACCCTTCCCATTCCCTCACTTTGTTAGAATGATGAGCAATTCAGAGAGAGAGAGAGAGAGAGAGAGGAGGAATCAGAAGAAAGGGAAAGGGAAAACACTCAAAAAGAAGATAAGGAAGAGGGTGAGGGAAGGGGAGAATAGGAGGAGGAGGAGGAGGAGGAGAGAAGAAAAAAATTAAGAGAAGGAGGAAGAGGAGATGAAGAATAGAAGAACAGAAGGAGGAGGAGGAGAAGAAAAAGAAGAGGAGGAAGAGGAGGAGGAGGAGAGATTAAAAAAAATGAAGAGGAGATGAAGAAAAGAAGAACAGAAGGAGGAGGAGGAGAAGAAAAAGAAGAGGAGGAAGAGGAGGAGGAGGAGGAGGAGGAGGAAGAATGTAGTGTCTGACATATGACAGAAGTGCAACTCATTATCCTATTGTGTGTGTTTGTGTGTGTGTGTGTGTGTGTGTGTGTGTGTGTGTGTGTGTGTGTGTTAAGAGGCTGTATGTATCTTGTGGGCGTGAGGTGCGGCATGTGTACCCATACATACATACATACACACATACATACATACATACATACATACACTTGTTTTGGGGCGTGAAAGTAATGTTATTAATGTATTTGGGGAGAGAACCATCCTTGGGTACACACACACACACACACACACACACACACACACACACACACACACACACACACACACACACACACATTGTCAATACTCATCCTTACACAATCTTTCATTAATTCAGGGACACGACGAGAGAGAGAGAGATATCTTAGCTGGAATTCATCGTTTCCTGTTCCACTTTCTCTTTCAATCTAGTGTTTTGATGGTGGTGGTGGTGGTGGTGGTGGTGATAATGGTGGTTTTGGTGGTGGTGGCAATGGTTGGTATATCTAAACTACTTACCATGACTCTCTCTCTCTCTCTCTCTCTCTCTCTCTCTCTCTCTCTCTCTCTCTCTCTCTCTCTCTCGTATCCTTTGCATTAGAAAAACTTCCCTCGTGAAAGTAATTTGATTTATAGTAAAAGTAAATATATAGAAATTAGAGAGAAAAAAAAGAAAGGAGAAGAATAGAGCAATTAAGGTAAGCAATCATTATATTATCAGTTAAGAAAGTCGATTATCACCATCATCATTATCATTACCATTACCATCATTATTATTATTATTATTATTATTATTATTATTATTATTATTATTATTATTATTATTATTATTACTGTTCTCGTCATTAATTTACCCCCTGCCTCACCTCTGCTTCTCTCACCTGACAGGTATACCCGCACCAACACCACCACCACCACCACCACGAACCACTCTCAGGTAAGTACCCACTGTGAAATTTTAAGGTTTCATGCGACATTGACACCCAGGATCTTAACACACGGTACGCTTTTAAGTTTCATGCCACACAGTTCATAGTCAACCTTCCTATTTAGGGTTCCGAACTGAAGAATCTAGCGTTTGTCTATATTAAAGGTCAACTCCCATCTCTAACAGTAATCTTAAATTCCACACTAATCTTATAAGTTCTGTTTGTCTTAGTCTGAGAGAACCGAGTTTCCAATCTATTTATGGTTCGGAACTGAAGAATCTAGCGTTTGTCTACATTAAAGGTCATCTCCCATGTCTAACAGTAAGCTTAAATTCCACACAAATCATATAAGTTCTGTTTGCCTTAGTCTGAGAGAACCGAGTCACCAATCTTCGTGTCTTCAGCAGGTTTGAAATCAATTGAGTCCAACATCAATGCCACTGGTGTAGATTATGAATAGAACCGATCTCTGAGACAAACCACTCGTGACTGACGCCTACCCTGACTCAGCACCTTGTAACGACCCATTGTTGTCTGCTGGTCAGCCACTTTGCGATCTACCGGTGTACTCTAATATAGCGTTGTTTGATTTTATAATGCATTTTGTGGAACTTTCTCAAACGCTTATCAAACGCATCGTAAAAATTCAAATATACACTTTCCGGTGAGTGAGTTGGAAGCGTCGTAGAATGCTTAAAGGGTATTATGTAAGATCAGTAGATGTGACAAGCAAGATCTTTTGTTTCGAAATCCGTGTTGTGAATACCTAATTAGTGACACTGTTTAGTCTTTCATTCACATCTTCACTCCTTTCGTATTTTCAATGTTTAGTAGTAGTAGTAGTAGTAGTAGTAGTAGTAGTAGAAGTAGAATTAATATCGTTGTTATTACTGAGATCCATGAAAGGGCACAGGGATAAGGAAATTGATGTAGACCCAAACAAAGTCCCCTCGATTAGTAGACATAGATAAGAAAAACAAGAAACAGCTCCGGTAAAGTAAGGAGATGTTGAAGAAAAATGGGAACAAAAACAGTGCAAGGTGCCTCTATAAAAACTTGCCTGCGCGCGCCGTAACGGGCTGGAGCCGACCACAAGGCCCCGCCAAGAAGGCCTACCAGCACAATAGACGGAGCTTTAAAAAATATATATATATAAGTTAGCTTCATTCCTTCTTGGGTACTTATTCTCTCTCTTTTCTTCCTCCCTTCTTTCCTACTTACCTACCTACCTACCTACGTTCTGACCAACCTACTTTGTTCTGTATCTATCTTCTTTTTTCTTTCTTCCTTCTTACCTCTTATCCTTCCTTCTTTTTTTTTCTTTTCTACCTAACTATACCTAGCTTTATATCTACCAAGCATGTTTCCTTCCTTCCTTCCTTTCTCCCTTTCCTTTCTTCTTTTCTTTAGAAGGAGGAGGAGGAGGAGGAGGAGGAGGAGGAGGAGGGTAATCGGTCCACTTAACACCTAGACTAATCCCACAACTTTAGACCAAGAGACGTGGCAGAGTAGTACCGAAGGAGAGACCCGCGCAGAACTCCCCCAATCCGACAGTCTCTCCTGTATTAACTAAACCACTTTCTCTTTTATTCCATTCTTTTCTTACCTGATTTTCTTGCCCACCTGTCCTTTCTCCCTACCTGTCTTTTCTTGCTGCCTCTCCCTCTGTCCTCCTCTTCACCTCCTCCTCCTCCTCCTTCTGCTGTGTGTCCTCGCGTCTGCTCAGTCAGTCGTGTGTCGT
>NC_066553.1:2198493-2203493 GCF_024679095.1 Eriocheir sinensis
TTTAACTTTTTTCACTGGTTGGGATGACTGACTGACTGACTGACTGACTGGCTGACTGAATGACTGGTGGGATTTAAGTTTTTTGACTCGTTGGGATGACTGACTGACTGACTGACTGACTAAGTAAATGATAGGCTTCAAGCTTATACAACTAAACTGACTAACAGACTCACTGATATTCATTGATTCATATTTTTTTTACAGTAAAGGAAACAAGGCTTTCGTCTATAGGAGTTCGGGGCATTTCTAGGAGTAGTTTCATGACCCTGGTGGTACTGTGACCCTTCCTCTGTACCATGAACCTAAAAAAACACATATTTGACAAGGCTTTCGTAAGAGTTTGGGGCATTTCCATAAGTAGCTTCATGGCCGTGGTGGTAGTCTGACCCTTCCTCTGTACCATGAACCTAAAAAAACACATATTTGACAAGGCTTTCGTAAGAGTTTGGGGCATTTCCATAAGTAGCTTCATGGCCGTGGTGGTAGTCTGACCCTTCCTCTGTACCATGAACCTAACAAAACACATATTTGACAAGGCTTTCGTAAGAGTTTGGGGCATTTCCATAAGTAGCTTCATGACCCTGGTGGTACTGTGACCCTTCCTCTGTACCATGAACCTAAAAAACATATATTTGACAAGGCTTTCGTAAGAGTTTGGGGCATTTCCATAAGTAGTTTCATGACCCTGGTGGTACTGTCACCCTTCCTCTGTACCATGAACCTAACAAAACACTCATGACGACCCAGTTGATATCATTTTTGGCATTTGGAAATAGATGATATGAGGGATGGAAGCGTCTGAGTATACCAACCCAGGTCCCTCGATTCTAAGAAGGGCTTGATGACTGATACCCGCTGACGCCTGTGTGGACTGACGGGCCTAAATCAACAATACGTTATCACCTGTTCACCTGTCCGATCCAATCACCTTATCGCCCACACCTACCCGGCTTGATGGCAATTGGGGTTCACCTGTGTGTGTGTGTGTGTGTGTGTGTGTGAGAGAGAGAGAGAGAGAGAGAGAGAGAGAGAGAGAGAGAGAGAGAGAGAGAGAGAGAGAGAGAGAGAGAAAGCAAATAGTGTCTCTCTCTCTCTCTCTCTCTCTCTCTCTCTCTCTCTCTGTCTCTCTCTGTCTCTCTCTCTCTCTAAAACACACACACACACACACACATAAGAACATAAGAACATAAGAACGCAGGAGTCTGCAAGAGGCCGGTAGGCCTGTACGAGGCAGCTCCTTTGACCCTAAGCTCCCGTGTATCTAACCCCACCTAATATCGCTGTCCATGAATTTATCTAGTCTATTTTGAATGTGACAATTGTGGCACTCACCACATGACTGCTAAGCCTATTCCACTCATCCACCACCCTATTAGTAAACCAATTTTTGCCTATGTCCCTGTTGAATCTGAATTTATCCAGTTTAAACCCATTACTTCGTGTCCTACCCGGTTCTCTTACCAACAAAACCTTATGAATATCCCCCTTATTAAAGCCCTTCATCCATTTATAAACCTCGATCATGTCTCCACGCACCCTTCGCCTTTCTAGAGAATGCAAGTTTAACTGTTTAAGTCTTTCCTCGTATGGCAAGTTTCTCAATCCCTGAATCATCTTAGTCATCCTCCTTTGCACCGATTCGAACATTTTGATGTCCATTCTATAGTAGGGTGACCAGAACTGAACCGCATAGTCAAGATGAGGTCTAACTAATGCTAAATATAGTTTGAGGAAGATTTCGGCGCTTCTGTTGCTTACACTCCTGGAAATAAATCCCAGTACCCTATTAGCTCGATTTCTATCTTGAATGCATTGCGCCCTTGGACGGAGATCAGAGCTCACTAAGACCCCTAAATCAAGCTCGCACCCAAACCTGCTTATGAGAGTGTCATTTAAGCAATAGTTATGTTAGGGGTTGTTCCTACCTACACTCAGAATACTGCACTTCCCTACATTGAACTCCATCTGCCATTTATCCGCCCAGTCATATAATCTGTTGAGTTCACCTTGGAGAATACTAGCGTCCTGATCCGACTCAATTACTCTACCGATCTTGGTATCATCTGCAAATTTACTAACACACACACACACACACACACACACACACACACACACACACACAATCTCCCTCTCCATATTAAATTCCTCTCTTCCTCTCCTCCTCCTCCTCCTCCTCCTCCTCCTCCTCCTCCTCCTCCTCCTCCTCCTCCTCCTCTCTTCATTAACTCTTAGATGTGTGTGTGGATTTTGTGGAACTATTATCACTCCTCCTCCTCCTCCTCCTCCTCATCCTCATCCTCATCCTCATCCTCATCCTCTTATCTTTTATCAGGTACTAAACGCGATATTTCTTTGACATTCTTGTTGTTGATAAGCCGCTATCTGTGTGTGTGTGTGTGTGTGTGTGTGTGTGTGTGTGTGTGTGTGTGTGGACGAAGGGGATAAGGTAACCAAGACGGAAATTGAGGAAGGCAGGTATAGTATGACTCACCTGAGAGAGAGAGAGAGAGAGAGAGAGAGAGAGAGAGAGAGAGAGATGAAGTCGGTAAAAAAAGGGGGATAAAGAAAAAAAAAACAAGGAAGGAAAGAAAATAGGAAAGATAAAATAAGAAAAGGAACGAAAAAGATGATACAAAGAGAAAAAGGAATAAATGAAGGATAGAAGAGAAAATTGGTAAAAAAAAGGAAATAAGAAAATAAAGAAAGGAAGGAATCAGTGAAAGAAAGGAACGAGGGTAAAAAGACCTTCCGAGCCTGTAGAGTCGTGGTTGTCGTAGACGTGAATGGGTCCATTAAAAAAATGACCGTCAAAACTCGTCTTGAGACTAATTCCCAACGAGTTGGCCGAATGTCCCAGACAGGCGACGACCGTCGGCAATCATACTAGCCGACACCAAAAAACCTCCCCCCATTCTTGGAGCGTGGGAGCCGACTTGTCAAATCCAAAAATCGTTGGGTTGTCGGGGCCCAGAGTCGGCACAGTGTGAAGGGGCCAAAAAACGCTGCCGAGGTATGCGGATGTTCCACAGTTCTGTTTGGTTCCCTGCTGGTGTGGAAATGGAATGGCGTGTGTGGTGGATTGTTCCGTTGTCCCAAGATCTTGAATGAGTTGATTTCCAGTCCCATGGCAGCATGGAGGTACCGCCATGCATGGCAGCGTAGGTGGCGGAGAGTACTTCCAGTATGTTTTGCAGGGAACGAGCTTCATGGGCAGCAATAGCATAGTCGTCGGCACACTGGAGCTCAAAAATTTGTATAGAGATTTTGTCCCTGGCTTGGGCACGGCGGAGGCTCGAGAGGTTGCCGTCCATCTGGCACTGGAGGGGTACACCACTTTCCTTGGAGGGGTACACCACTTTCGTTGGAGGGGTACACCAGTTTCGTATCTCTCTCTCTCTCTCTCTCTCTCTCTCTCTCTCTCTCTCTCTCTCTCTCTCTCTCTCTCTCTCTCTCTCTCTCTCTCTCTCTCTCTCTCTCTCTCTCTCTCTCTCACACACACACACACACACACACACACACAGTCGTTACACCTGTCCTCTTCACCTGCCCCCTCCCCCTTCGTTAATTAACCCCTCCCCTCCCCTCCCCTCCCCTCCCCTCCTCTCCTCTCCTCTCCTCCTTCCCTTTGTACCCTGATTGCTCCTCTTTCCTCTTTCCTCTTTTCTTCTCTTGCTTTTTTTTCTATTTTATTTTGAGTATTTTTTCCTTCCTCTTTATTTTCCTCTCATTTCCCTTTCCCCTCTTCTTTTTTTTCTCTATTTTCCTTCTTTCCTTCTTTCTTCTCCTTCCCTCTTTTCCCCTTCCCTTGTGTGTGCTATCTCTCCTCTCTCCTTCTCCTCCCCTCTCCCTCCTTCTCTCCCTCTCTCTCCTCTCCCTCCTCTCTCCTTTATCCCACTCCCTCCTCCTCTCTCTTTCTCTTTCTCCTCTCATCCCCTCACCTCCTCATTCTCCTTTCAATCTCTCCTCCCCTCTCCCTCCTTCTCCTCCTCCTTCTCTCCCTCTCCTCTTCCTCCTCTCTCCTTTATCCCACTCCCTCCTCCTCTCTCTTTCTCTTTCCCCTCTCATCCCCTCACCTCCTCATTCTCCTTTCAGTCCCCCCTCCCCCACCCCCTCCCCTTCCCCCTCTCCTCCTATCGTGGGTCATGTGAGGTCAGGTCAGTGTCTCTTCCAGCGGCTGTGCACAACGACCCCTGGGCTGTTTATGTAACGACACCATCCATTAGGAGCAGCCCAAATGACCCTGATTGTGGGGAGGACCTGGGGTTGACGGGGGGTGGGGGGGGGATGGTAGAGGGGGAGGTGGTGGTGGTGGTGGTGGTGGGAAGGAAGGAAGGGAAAGTGAGGGAAAGGAAGGAAGGGAAGGTGAGGGGAAGGAAGGAAGGGAAGGTGAGGGGAAGGAAGGAAGGGAAGGTGAGGGGAAGGAAGGAAGGGAAAGTGAGGGGAAGGAAGGGAAAGTGAAGGAAAGGAAGGACACACAGACAGATAGATACACAGACAGACAGACAGACAGACAGACAGACAGACAGACATAAAAAGTACGAATATAAAAGGAAATAAATGAAAAATAAAGCTATATAAATACACATACATAGAGACAGACACAGACAGATACACACACACACACACACACACAGACAGACAGACAGACAGACGGACACATGGACAGGATACATATTGGATCATCTGGAAGAAACATGATAACTTCCTTCCCTTCTTTTTTTTTCGGCATCCATCCCTTCCTCTTTTTTTTTTTCCTTCCCCTTTCCGAGTCGTGAAAAGGAAAGAAAAAAGCAAATTAAAGGAAGGGAAGAAGTGAGCTTGTTAGGGTAAGTTAGTTTGGGCCTTCAATGAGGAAAAAGAAAAGAAAAAAAAGGAAAGGAAGAAAAGGCTTAAAGTGTTTGTGAGAGATACTGTTTTTTTCTTCTTCAAGGTGAGGGAAAGAATAAGGAAAGAGGAGGGAAGGAAGGAAAGAAATGAGGGAAAGGAGAAAAAGGAAGGAA
>NC_066553.1:2208493-2213493 GCF_024679095.1 Eriocheir sinensis
CTCTCTCTCTCTCTCTCTCTCTCTCTCTCTCCTTCCCTTTTTTTCCTTCTTCTTTTTATTTTTTTTTATTTACCTCTATGTTCAGTTCGTTGATTTATATCCTTTTTTTTTTTTTTTTGTAGGATTTATTATTTTTTTTTCACTTGCATAGTAAAAAAAAAATATTATTCATTTGACGTGTATTTTGTGATATGGTTGTGATTCAGTATTTTTCCTCCTCTCCCTCTCTCCCTCCTTCCTCCATTTCTTCCTCTCTCTCCCTCCCACTTCATTCTATACTCTCTCTCTCTTCCTCCTCCTCCTCCTCCTCCTCCTCCTCCTCCTCCTCCTCCTCCATTATTCTCTCTCCCCTTCATTTTCTTTCCTTCCCTTCCATTCCATTCTATTCTCTCCCTTCTTCTTCCTCATCCCTCTCCTCCTCCTCCTCTCTCTCCCCATCATTTTCTTTCCTTCCCATCCATTCCATTCTATTCTCTCTCCCTTCTTCTTCCTCGTCCCTCTCCTCCTCTCTCTCCCCCTCATGTTCTCTCCTTCCCTTCTTCCTCCTATCCATTCCACTCCTTTCCTTCCCTTGTCTTCCTCCACTTCTCTCTCCCCTCTCTTCCCCTCCCTTCATTTTCTTCATATATCTCTCCCTTCTCTTCCCTTTCCATTCCTCTTTCCCTTTCTTTTCCCATAACTTTCCTGTCCCTCTCCTACCACGTTTTTTTCTTTCTTTTCTTCTTCTTTTTTCTCGTGTTCTTCATTTTAACAGTGTAACGCCTCCCTCCCCTCGTCAGGCACAAGGTCGCTGCGCTTCCCTGTCTCGTGGTTCGTGACAGAGCTAATGACCACACTGTGAAGCCTAGCGGTGTGTTGCTATTTTTTTTTTCTCTCCCTGACTTTGTTGCCTCAAGTCAGTAAGCCAATCAGTTAATCAGTCAAGCAGTTAATCGCTCAATTAGTCAAGTAGTCAACCAATCACTCAGTCAGCCATTCAATCAGTTAATCCCTCACTCATTCAGCCAATCAGTCAGCCAGTCAGTTTGCCAATCAGTCAGCCAGCCAATCAGTTAATCCCTTACTCATTCAACCAATCATCCAGTCAATCCCTCACTCACCCCTTCACCCCGTCATCCAATCAGCCCGTTAGGCCCAGGGAGGCTGAGGCGATATCTGCCATCTCTGCCCGTCCAAGGAAGCTAAAAATATACCCAACATCTGCGGGAGGGGCGGGGGAGGGTGTGCTGGGAGAGGCTATTCTGGGGCCAATACCTTGCGTGCGTGAGTCTGGAAGGATGTGTTGTTTATGTATAGCGGGCCGAGAGGAGGAGGAGGAGGAGGGGATGAGAGGAAAGAGGTGTAGGAGAAGGGAAGGAAAGCAAGGAGAGAACGAGAGAGAGAGAGAGAGAGAGAGAGAGAGAGAGAGAGAGAGAGAGAGAGAGAGAGAGAGAACACGTAATCATGCCCGGAACACATTCAACACCACGCAACACTCGCAATCAGCTGTAGACGCCGCATTAATCAGTCTCAGAAGGTGTTGTGTTGCGGAGAGGAGGAGGAGGAGGAGGAGGAAGAGAAAGAGAGCAAGGGAGGAGGATGTGAAAGAGGAAGGGAAAAAAATAAAAGGAATGGAAGGAGACAGGAAGAGGAAACAGGGAAAGATGGAAATAGATAGACAGATAGATAGTCAAGGAGAGTAAAGAGATAGATAGATAGATAGAGTCAAGGAGAGTAAAGAGATAGATAGATAGATAGATAGATACATAAACAAGAATGAAACTAAACTCGATAGAATAAAACGGAAAGGAAATGTGATGAGTTGAAATCACAAGACAGCCCCGAAATGTTTATAACAACGTTTA
The DNA here is from genome assembly GCF_024679095.1 of Eriocheir sinensis. Lineage (NCBI taxonomy): Eukaryota > Metazoa > Arthropoda > Malacostraca > Decapoda > Varunidae > Eriocheir > Eriocheir sinensis. The sequence continues at coordinate 2,210,338 of NC_066553.1, forward strand.
CTTATCATCGCTTTTCTCAGCAGTCTTTGAACCAGGGTTGAAATAAATAACTTCATCTCATATAGCAAAGTCATGAACAGGCTCCGTGAACACACTCAATACAAGAAGGGATATGCAAGTAAAGGGGAAGAGGAAAACATGAAGGAAAGGGAGGAGGAGGAGGGGGGGCGTAGGTGCCATATTCGGGGGTGGTGAGGGGGAGGGGAGGAGGGAAACAACCCCTTCGTCAGCAGATCAGCACATGAGTCACACTTTGCAGGAAGGCTCAGCGGCGGGGCTTCCTTCATTCTAGGAACACCGCGGCCTTCAGAGAGAGAGAGAGAGAGAGAGAGAGAGAGAGAGAGAGAGGTGGGGGAGTAGGAGGTTTCAGCCTTGTGTTAGTCACCCTGCATCTGTTCTTGACGTCACAGCTCCCTCCTCCTCCTCCTCATCCTCCTCGTCCTCCTCCTCCTCCTCGTCCTCCTCCTCCTCCTCGTCTCGCACAAGTGTTCAAAAAGTGCCTCTCTCTCCTCTCGCACCTGTGTCTCCTCCTCCTCCTCCTCCTCCTCCTCCTCTTCCCGTCCTTGTTATTGCAAAATTGTTAATCTTTACTTTGGTTCCCGTGTTTGTTTGTTATTTTCCCATCATCATCATCATCATCAGCTTAGTTACTTTGGATGCTGTTGTTTGTTGTTGTTACGGTTGTTGACTCACTTGTTGTTGTTGTTGTTGTTTAGTGATGATTCTGCTGTTCTTTTTGTTTTTGTTTTTCTCGAACCACCTAAAAAATAACACTATAAGAAAAACTAACCCTCGTTCCTCTTTCCCTCAACATCCTGATATTAATTTACGTACCGCGCTCATTCTCTTCTTTAGTGGCGTGCAAACTTGTTGTGTTGCCTTTGTGTTCTATAACTTGGCTGTCCTTCCTTCCCGGTGTTGGTAATGTGGCTGTGTGTTGCGGTGTTAGGCTGGGCTGTCTTTGTGTTGCATTCTGTGTGCTTACTTTTCTAATCGCGGGCGGGCGGGCAAGCACCTCTCACCTGGCCAAAGTGTGCCCGTTCAGGTGGGTGGATGATTAGGACACCTGGATGGGCTGTTTATTTTTTATTTTATTTTTTATTTTTTATTTTTTTATTTTTTTACAAGGGAGGCAGCTCAAGGATAACAATAACAACAACAACAATAGCAACAACAAGTCGAAGAAAAACAAAATAAAACCAAGACGAAGAGAAAACAGAAAATAACAAGAAAAACAGGAATTACAGCAAAACGAAGAAGCAATAAAGAAGAAGAAGAAGAAGAAGAAGAGAAACACAAACAACAACATTAATAAAGCACACTCGTTATTTTTTCTTTGTTTATGTGTTTGTTCATTTGTTTTCTTGTTTTGTTTGTTGTTTGTTTTCTGTTTCTTGTTTTTTTGTTGTTGTTTTTGTTTTTTGTTTGTTTATTTGTTTTTTCGTGTCTTATTTCTTGTTTTGTATATTGTTTGTTTCTTGTTTGTTTCTTGTTTCTCGTTTTGTTTGTTGTTTGTCTTATGTTTCTTGTTTGTTTCTTTGTTTTTTCGTGTCTTGTTTCTTGTTTTGTTTGTTGTTTGTTTCTTGTTTCTTGTTTAGTTTTTTCGTTTCTTGTTTCTTGTTTGTTTCTTTGTTTTTCGTTTCTTGTTTCTTGTTTTTTTTTTTGTTTCTCTGTTTTTCTTTTCTCTCGAGCCTTTTCCCTTGACCCTCAGAAAACCAAAAAAAAAAAAAAAAAAAAAAAATCACCTTTCTCGTCCCTCTTCCTTCCCATGTCACACTTAATAAATAATATCCTTTAACCTTCCGCCACGTCCGACACGCCTCTAAAGCTTGACAGGTCCCGAAACTTACTTACGTCCTGCCAAATAAATGTATGTTTGCGTGGGTTCCAAAGTTCACCTCATCCATAAATCCACGTCGAAATCAATCCCAAAGTTCATGTCTGTTACTCTTTGTGAAACTTGGACGCGTGGAGAGACGGGTGAGCGGGTGGTGGCGTCTAAACCATATTCTTAAACATTGCTGCCCCCAAACTCACATATTTGGCAAGGCTTTCGTAGGAGTTGTGAGCATTTTCAGGGGTAGTTGAATGACCCTGGTGCTAGTTCGTGGAGAGACGGGTGAGCGGGTTGTGGCGTCTAAACCATATTCTTAAACATTGCTGCCCCCAAACTCACATATTTGGCAAGGCTTTCGTAGGAGTTGTGAGCATTTTCAGGGGTAGTTGAATGACCCTGGTGCTAGTTCAACTCTTCCTCTGTACCGTGAATCAAAGAAACCACTCTTTAGAACCCGACTGATCTCCTTTTTGATCTTTTGAAGTAGTTGGTGTGTGAGCCGAAAGCGACTGACAATGCCGAACTGTGCCGACTGGGCCACGACAACCCAGCGACTTTTCCATGTGACAAGTTTGTTCCCACGCTCCAAGAAGGTGGGGGAGGTTTTATTGGGGTCTTGGTGTTTTGCCGACTGTCTGGGACATTCGGCCGACTATAACCTCTTTCAAGGCATGCCTGACCCTTTCACATCAACACCCAAGACCTCGTGTACCCTAGACTCTAGGGCCTAGAGTCGTGGGTTGTCGTGGCCAATAGTCGGCACAGTGCCCGTGGCGATAGGGGGAGGAGAGGGAAAGGGTTCACTTGGGGAAGTCCGGGGAAGGTTACGGTGGGGTAAACTAGGATAGGGGAAGCTACGTAATGTTCTGTGGTGGTGTCATGTCGCAATATCCGGGTCTTGGTTCGAATCCAGGGAGGCGTTCCGTTTCCACATGACTACTGACGGAGGTGCAAGCGTGGTCATTATTTCTCTTGTTTACTATTCATGCATTTTCCTTCTTTTTTCTTTATTGTTTTATTTGTTTTTAACTCTCCACTAAGGAAGGACAAAGGAGCGGTATGGATGCAAATAAAAAAAAAGTACTAATGATGAAAAAAAAAATAAAGAGGAGAAAGGAAGAGAAGGAAAAGAAAAAGAAAAGGAAGAGAAGGAAGGGAGGTGTCAGGGAAAGGTTCTTGGATGTAGAAAAAATAAAAATAAAAACACATCAAAGCATTCAGTAAAGGAAAACAAAGAAAAATAAGGAGAGATAAAGAATAAGAAAAAGAAAGAGAGGAAGAAAACAATAAAAGGACACAAAGAAAGAAAGGAAGAGAGG
>NC_066553.1:2220993-2223493 GCF_024679095.1 Eriocheir sinensis
GAGATAGAGAAGGAGGAAGAGGAGGAGGAGGAGGAAGAAGAAGAGAAAGAGGAGGAGGAGGAGGAAGAAGAAGAAAAAGAGAGAGAGGAAGAGAAGGAGGATATGGGAATGGAGATTGAGAAAGAGGAGGAAGGAGAGGTAGAGGAGGAGGAGGAAGAAGAAGAGAAAGAGGAGAAGGAGGAGGAGGAAGAAGAAGAGAAAGAGGAGGAAGAGGAAGAAGAAGAAGAGAAGGAGGAGGAGGAGGAGGAGGATATGGGGGTGGACATATAGAAAGAGGAGGAAGTAGAGGAAGAGGAGGAGGAAGAAGAAGGGAAGGAGGAGGAGGAAGAAGAAAAAGAAGAAAAAGAGAGGAGGAGGAGGGTCAAGGAAAGAGAAAATATCCACCACGAAGAAATAATTTTAGGCCTATAAAAAAATATAAATAAATTGATAAAAAAATAATAAATAGACTAATTGGAAACTCGTCTCTATCTTGCAGTGACTTCGTACGTACCGGAAACGATTATCGAACAAGTATTTTCTTTATTATTATTATTATTATTATTATTATTATTATTATTATTATTATTATTATTGTTGTTGTTGTTGTTCTTATTTTCCTCTGATATCTACATTTATCTATCTTTCTGTTTATCTATATATCTACCTATCTGTATTATATCTATCTGCTTCTATACTTATATCTACTACTACAACTATCTACTATTATATATACTACTACTATTATTATCTACGTCTATATTTAAATGTCTACCACTTTTCTCTCTATATCCGTCTGTTTCTCTTTCTTATCTTTCTTAACTTCTTTATTTCTTTCTTTATTTTCTTATATATTATTATTTTTATTTATTTATCTCATGTATTTCTTATTTCTTTATTATTTATTTTATTCCTATTATTCAAACTTTTTATCATCATTTCTTATTCATATTCTTCTCTTATTTATTCTTATATATTATCTCTATTTATTCATTTTTTACTTATTCTCTTTGTTGCTACCGTTATTTTTCCTTTTCGTGTCTATAGGTCCAGTTCCACAGTTCCCCGTCATGGGTTAGTAAGCTCCCAAACCAATACCAGAGCCTTCGAAATTTCCTTGTATAGTGTCTGGTGTTTGTATTTAAGTTCACAAATTTGACGAAACTACACAGGAAAAGTCTTGTGTATTTAGTGTGGCAGCGAAGACCTCACCGTTTTGGATTGTATGGGATTCTATAGTTTGGTTCGGACATGGGATTCTATAGTTTGGTTCGGACATGGGATTCTATAGTTTGGTTCGGACATGGGATTCTATTGTTTGGTTCGGACATGGGATTCTATAGTTTGGTTCGGACATGGGATTCTATTGTTTGGTTCGGACATGGGATTCTATAGTTTGGTTCGGACATGGGATTCTATAGTTTGGTTCGGACATGGGATTCTATAGTTTGGTTCGGACATGGGATTCTATAGTTTGGTTCGGACATGGGATTCTATAGTTTGGTTCGGACATGGGATTCTATAGTTTGGTTCGGACATGGGATTCTATAGTTTGGTTCGGACATGGGATTCTATAGTTTGGTTCGGACATGGGATTCTATAGTTTGGTTCGGACATGGGATTCTATAGTTTGGTTCGGACATGGGATTCTATAGTTTGGTTCGGACATGGGATTCTATTGTTTGGTTCGGACATGGGATTCTATAGTTTGGTTCGGACATGGGATTCTATAGTTTGGTTCGGACATGGGATTCTATAGTTTGGTTCGGACATGGGATTCTATAGTTTGGTTCGGACATGGGATTCTATAGTTTGGTTCGGACATGGGATTCTATAGTTTGGTTCGGACATGGGATTCTATAGTTTGGTTCGGACATGGGATTCTATAGTTTGGTTCGGACATGGGATTCTATTGTTTGGTTCGGGCTGTTACGAAGACGCTGTGTTGGACTGTGGAACCGGCTGTATATCGTAAGGAGTAAGGGATGACACACAGCAAGACCTCGACCCGGAGAGTTAAAGGACCCAACCACAAGACCTCATGATTTGATTCCTGTGTGTGTGTGTGTGTGTGTGTGTGTGTGTGTGTGTGTGTGTGTGTGTGTGTGTGTGTGTGTGTGTGTGTGTGTGTATGTGTGTGTGTGTGTGTGTGTCGTAAGGTCATCAGGAAAGAATGCGACAGACACAATGCGATGACACACACACACACACACACAGACACATGAATAATAGTTTGAGGCTTTCAAGAAAATAGTTACCGTTTGTCTGACAGAGAGAGAGAGAGAAAGGAAACGGAAAGAGATTATATTATCAATAAAATAATGCACGAGGATTACTGGTTATCTAAATTCTGCAATGATTACACACACACAAAAACAAAAAAAAACGAATAATAGTTTGAGGCTTTCAAGAAAATAGTTACCGTTTGTCTGACAGAGAGAGAGAGAGAGAGAGAGAGAAAGGAAACGGAAAGAGATTATATTATCAATAAAATAATGCACGAGGATTACTGGTTATCTAA
>NC_066553.1:2228493-2245993 GCF_024679095.1 Eriocheir sinensis
CTACTGTGGAGTCTTGCCGTAAGATTTTGCGTTAGAGACCATAAATTTGTGTATAAAAAACGTAAGATTTGACAGGTATGGATACATATAACATTGACGATTGAATTGAGAGAGTGAGAATTACATAGGATTACATAGATAACCAGACCACACAGGCAAACAGATAGACAGAGAGAGAGAGAGAGAGGTAAAAAAATAGGAAAAGTGAGATAGAACCGAAAAGAAAATGAGCAACAAAAAGGTTGAATGGAAAGGAGGTTTTGAGAGAAAGAAGAAAAGAAAAAGAGAAACATAATTGAAAGGAGAATGAGCAAGAGAGAGAGAGAGAGAGAGAGAGAGAGAGAGAGAGAGTCATGCTTAGTGGTAAAAGAAAAAGAAAAAATTGAGGGAGAGATAGAGGGGAAGAAGTTCAAAGGGCAGAAGAGAAACACGGAAACATGGACGAGCAGGCTGCAGAAAGCTTGTTGGCTCATCGCGAGGCTGCCCTCTTTTAGCGTTTCAATCAACCCGTCAGCCACTTCAGTATAGAGTGACCTACGGAGAGGACTAAAGTACTTATGTGTGTTCTCGTGGATAAGTTTAGTTCACTCCTGACGCGGCGAAGTGACGGTCAGTGCATTTATTAAAGAGTTGATTGTTTCCGCTCTAGACAAAGTTGCCAGATTGTCGTACTCAACCTCTTCTATTTACCGACTTCCAACCCAAAAACTGTCTCGTGTACCCCAATTAGGAGATTCACTATTAAATTATCGTTAAAATAGTTAATTCCTGGTGTTTCTAGGTAAATACTATGCTCTGAGTACGACAATCTGGCAACGGTGGCACTAGACACCTTAGAAGCAGCGTTGCCAAATTATCGTACTCAACACTATACCTCTTCGTAGTTTCTGACATATATAACTATCGCGAAAATGAAAGAAAACCATCACTATTTAACATTTTGTACGATAACTTTAATTTTCGATCGTTATTTGTAAAGATACGAGAGTTTTAGGAATGAAAATGCTAAATATACGATGTTCAGAGTACGACAGTTTGGCATCGCTGCTTAGAAGGGAGGTTGTTCCAGTGGCGGTGATAGATACTGGTTCATAGTGGGAAGATGGTTGGAAAGAGCATGGAGGCAAATGAAAATGACCTTAGTATTTAGCTCAGTGATAAGGACGGGGAGGAAGGGGAACAAGACAGGAGTGGAGATGAGAAAGAAAGAAACAGAAGATAAGAACGTAAGGAGTCTGAAAGAGGCCGTCAAGGTTAGGTTAGGTTAGGTTAAGGTTAGGTTAGGTTAGGTTAGGTACAAGAGGAGAGTAGAGATGAGAAAGAAAGAAACAGAAGAACATAAGAACGTTAGGAGACTGCAAGAGGCCGGTTAAGTTAGGTTAGGTTAGGTTAAGGTTAAGTTAGGTTAGGTTAAGTTAGGAGACGGGGAGGGAAAAAATGTTATATCAAGCATTCATACATATATACATACAGACAGACAGACAGACAGACAGAGAGGACAGGGAAGAAACAAAGGGAGGAAAACATGAAAACAGGAAAACAGGAGGAAAAGGAGGAAGGAAATGAGAAACAGAAACAGACAGAGAGGACAGGGAAGAAACTAAGGGAGGAAAACATGAAAAAGAGGAAAGGAAGTGAGGAAAACATGAAGTAAAAGAGGACAAAGAAGAAAATAACAGGAAAACAGGAGGAAATAGAGGAAGAAAATGAGAAGCAGAAACACAGACAGAGAGGACAGGGAAGAAAACAAGGGAGGAAAACATGAAAAAGAGGAAAGGAAGTGAGGAAAACATGAAGTAAAAGAGGACAAGGAAGAAAATAACAGGAAAACAGGAGGAAAAAGAGGAAGAAAATGAGAAACAGAAACACAGACAGAGAGGACAGGGAAGAAAACAAGGGAGGAAAACATGAAAAAGAGGAAAGGAAGTGAGGAAAACATGAAGAGGACAAAGAAGAAAATGACAGGAAAACAGGAGGAAAACAGGAGGAAAAAGAGGAAGAAAATGAGAAACACACACCCGTACCAGCTCACGATAATACACTGATTATTATTATTATTATTATTATTATTATTATTATTATTATTATTATTATTATTCTTACTATTATTATTATTAAGAGTAAAGTAGGGGGCATTAGGCCATAGCTGCGCCTGCCCTCGGTGCTCATCTCCGTCACATGACCCCACTTATTATCATTATTGTTGTTGTTTTATTTATAGTATTATTGATTTTTTTTTTATTATTCACATTGCGTCCGAGAAATAGATTTGTTACTGAGAATAAATTAATTAGGTCTGTGAAAGAGAGGAGTATACATATTTTACGAGAGAGAGAGAGAGAGAGAGAGAGAGAGAGAGAGAGAGAGAGAGAGAGAGATTATTATGGGTTATTGACAATCTTTCCGGGCGTAGAATACATAAAAGCAACAGATTACTTAAACAATAACAAGCTCGATTTTTTTCTTCATATTCAAACATAACTTTTACGTCTTTCAAATTGAGTGTGTGTGTGTGTGTGTGTGTGTGTGTGTGTGTGTGTGTGTGTGTTGGCCATTGTCCCCTGGGTACGCGCACACACTCTCTCTTACACACACACACACACACACACACACACACACACACACACACACACAGCAAACTCGTGTTGACCAAGATAGATTCTGTTTTGTCTGCAGTGGCTGACTCAGAGAGAGAGAGAGAGAGAGAGAGAGAGAGAGAGAGAGAGAGAGAGGTATGCCTTTAACTTTTTGCCTCTTCATTAATCTTCTATTTTTTATTTTATTTTCTCTTTTATTTCCTTCCTTATTCTTCCTTACCCTTTATTCCCATTCTCTCTCTCTCTCTCTCTCTCTCTCTCTCTCTCTCTCTCTCTCTCAGCGTGTATACTTTCCGTGTGTGCGTAAATATTTGTGTGTACATTGCTCTCGTGTACACATACCATACATGTACACTTTTTTGTCTACGTGTACATACCGTCTGTGTACGTATTAATTTTCATGTGTACTAGTTTTTTTTTTTTTTGTGTGTGTGTGTGTGTGTTGTGTCATCGTGTGTGTGTGTGTGTGTGTGTGTGTGTTCAAGCAGGTGTTCTGTTGCATGGTACAGTTTCCTCTCCATCCCCCCTCTCTCTCTCTCTCTCTCTCTCTCTCTCGTCCTCTCCTCCTCCTCCTCTTCTTGTTGTTTCCGCTGTTTTTTTCCTCTTCTTATTTACATCTCAAGTTTCTTTTCCTCATTCTTTTACTCTCTCCTCCTCCTCCTCCTCTTCCTCCCTCTTCTGTTTCTGCTTCATTCCTTTTATTTCCTTCATTTTCCTCCTCCTTTTCTTCTTCCCCTGTTCGTCCTCCTACCTCCCTCTTCTCCTCTTTCTCTTTCTTTCACTTCATTTTCTTCTCTTTTATTCTCGTTTTCCTCTTTACTAACTTTTTTTACCCTCCTGTTGTCTTCTTATTCCTTGTCCTCTTATTTTCCTCCTCTTTTCCACTTGTTTCTCGTCTATATAGTTTCCTCTTGTTTTCCTCTCATTCCTTCTCTTATTTTCCTCCTCTTTTCCTCGTTTCTCGTCCACAGTTTCCTCTTGTTTTCTTCTCATTCCTTGCCCTTTTATTTTCCTCCTATTTTCCTTTCCCTCTTCTTTTCTCCCTTGTCTTATTTTCCTCATTTTTTCCTTTTTCCTTGTCCTCTTCTTTCCTCCCTTGTCCTCCTGAAGGGGATGGATGCCTGGCGTGTTAAAGGGACTGGTCACTCTTGCCTTTGTCCCCCGTGTGTGTGTGTGTGTGTGTGTGTGTGTGTGTGTGTGTGTGTGTGTGTGTGTGTGTGACATACTAACATTGCTGACCCTCGCGTCACTCTCCTTACCTCCTCCATAAGGCATGTTTCCTCTTCCTCCTCCTCCTCCTCCTCTTCCTTCCCTTCCTTCTCCTCCTCCTCCTCCTCCTTCCAGTAACTTTGTCATGATACTATTTCACTATTATAATTTAGGTACAATATGGCCTCTGTTCATAAGACTGTAGTAGAAGTAGTAGTAGTAGTAGTAGTAGTTGTAGTAGGACGCTATAAGTCAGGACGAGATTATATAGAAAACAATAGAAGTGGAGGAACAGAGAGCTATGTAGGGCAACAAACATCGCAAAACACACAAGTAAACCAAGGAAAGAAAAAAAAAAGTAGTAATAGTAATAGTAGTATCAGTAACACGAAGCTCTCCATACCTAACCAAGCGTGCGCGCGTACGTGTGTGTTATGTCTGCGTAATAAATGGATGAGGCGAATAAAAGGATCGGGGTAGCGTGTCTCCCTTACGGCCATACATATGCTTACGGCGTGACACTCAGACATGCAAACCTGATACACATTTGTCCGCATACATAATACATAGTAGCTTCCCCGTACACGCTCATGACTGCTTCCAATGGTTATGGTTGTAGTGGTAGTGGTGGTAGTAGTAGTAGTAGTAGTAGTAGTAGTAGTAGTAGTAGAAGATATATTTGGTCTGACATTCTTCTGCTGCATAACTTTTACTTATTTATCATTCCAGTTACATTCTCTCTCTCTCTCTCTCTCTCTCTCTCTCTCTCTCTCTCTCTCTCTCTCTCTCTCGTTTCAAGGTCACTATAATTGTTTGATTTCATGGTTACATGTTATCAGTGTAATCTTACCGCCCTTGAGAGAGAGAGAGAGAGAGAGAGAGAGAGAGGGGGAGGGGATAAGTGATTGGTAAACGTGACAGGTTAAGTGACTGTATTGATTTGGTGATTGGCAGTGGTGGTGATGGATATTGTAGTTGAGATTAGTGGTGGTGGTGTAGATGGAGGTGGGTGGGATTACTGAGGATTGAGGTGGTGGTGGTGATGATGGTGGTGATGAGTGGTGTTCCGACCGAAAATTATATAGTCCCAGAAATAATAATAAAAAACGATACAGTAAATCAGTTTTGGCTTCGAAAAGGGAAAATAACTAATCCTAAAAATAACTTGCAAAAAAATTCTTGAAATACCACGAAAAAACAAATTCCTGAAATACCACAAAAAAAAACAGATCCTGAAATACCACACAAAATACAGAAATCCTTGAAATATAAAAAAATACAGAAATTCCTGAAATACCACAAAAAATACATAAATCATTGAATTACCACAAAAAACTGAAATTCCTGAAATACCGCAAAAATACATAAATCATTGAAATACCACAAAAAAATGAAATTCCTGAAATACCACAAAAATACAGAAATCCTTGAAATACCACAAAAAAACAAATTCTTGAAATACCCCCCCCAAAAAGTCCTTGTTATACCACAATTAAAAAGAAATCCTAATAATAAGCAGAGAAAAAAAGAAAAAAACAAACATTAAAATCCTAAAAATACATCCAAAAAAATCCTTAAAATAACAAGCAAAAAACAAAAAAAACAAAAATCCTAAAAAAAACAACCAAAAAAATCCTAAAAAAATAACAGAAATCCTTAAAATTCCAACAAACAAACAAACAAAAATCCTTGAAATACAACCATAAAAAAATCCTTGAAATACCACCAACAAATTCATCACAATGCACAACCTTCACACAACAATTACAGCAACATTTGTGTACGAAGCCATTATGGTAGTAGTAGTAGTGGTAGTTGTAGTAGTAGTAGTAGTAGTTGTAGTAGTAGTAGTAGTAGTAAAGCATCACTATTTAAACGGGAATCGAACGTGGGTTTCTCAAAAGTGACAGGCAACCAGAGGATATTAAATTTTATGTAACGCTATGATTGTAAATGCGTCTCTCTCTCTCTCTCTCTCTCTCTCTCTCTCTCTCTCTCTCTCTCTCTCTCTCAAACTTTCTATTACGTACCTTATTCAGATAGACGATAAAGAACTGCTCTCTCTCTCTCTCTCTCTCTCTCTCTCTCTCTCTCTCTCTCTCTCTCTCTCTCTCTCTCTCAGGCTGATTAAGATCTAGAGATAAGAAGTGAAGCAGTACCGCATGCTCTCTCTCTCTCTCTCTCTCTCTCTCTCTCTCTCTCTCTCTCTCTCTCTCTGTGCAGACTTGCCTTCCCAGGTGATAAGCAGGTGATAAGGTTCATGGAAGTTACTCCTGCTGTTTACTGTTTGTCGCTTTGAGTAGGCTGTGTGTGTGGCGTAAGCAGGGTGGGGTGGGTGGGGGGGGGGCAGGGAAGGGATGGGGAAAGGAGAGGGGGAGGGCAGGAAGAGGGGGGAAGAGAAACTGAGGACAAGGAGGAAAATAAGAGGATTAAAGGAGGAAAATAAGAGGAAAAGGAGAGGAAAACACGAGGAACCGGTGTGAATAAGTTAGAGACAGATTAGAAATAGTTTAGATATGCTGAGTTATGTAATCTTTAAGTGGTGTGTGTTTGTGTGTGTGTGTGTGTGTGTGTGTGTGTGTGTGTGTGTGTGTTCAGGTGAGGTTTACATGCCTATAAATCTTAAACGCACATACACACACACACACACACACACACACACGTATACTTTACCTAACGAAGTAATGTGTAGTATATCTGTCTTACTTAAGGAAAACATTGCAGGATTTATACGATGTCATTATATTAATAGGCGGGATATTTCGAGGTCGATTGAGGCCTGCAGTGATGTATAATTATGCAATAACAATTAGGCAAGGACACACACACACACACACACACACACACACACACACACACACACACACATACACAGAGCAAGCAACATAAATTCTTTCTTTCCGAGGTTGCCACGGGAATAGGAAAGCAGCCTTGGTTGAGTTGTGGAGGAGAGGGAGGAGGGAGAGAGAGGAGTAGGTTGAACTGGTCACATGGAGGAGGGGGTGAGAGGAAGGGAGGGTGTGGCATGACCGTTTCCTTTTCCTCCTCCCTCCCTTCCCTCCTTCCCCTACTTTCCCTTCCCATCGAGAATCAAATTTCAGGTCCAACAACACTTCTGTCTCCCCCGTTTCTCCCATCCCCTCCCCGTTTCCCATTCCCCCGCTTCCCCATCATCTACATTATTCTATTGCTTGCTTTCCCCCACGTCCTCAATACGAAACTGTGATGGGAAAGTTTCAAGGCCACGCTGATAAGGGCTAAAATGGTGATGATGGCGGTGGAGGTGAGGGAGGGAGGTGAGAGGAGAGAACCAGTAAAAAGAAGTAGGCATGTATGAGGAGGAGAAGGGAGAAGTGAGGAATTTTTGTGGTCTTCCAGCTCTGAGATTAATAGTCCCAAGAGACGCCCTTATCCTTGTTACCAGTGCTATGGCATTCTCCGGTGGTGGTGGTGGTGGTGGTGGTATGGTGTGGTGTGGCGTTAATCCCCTCTAGGCCTCCACTACCACACCACCACACCAGCCACGGATGAATGAGAAGCGGGAGAACACAGCGGCAAGAATGTGAGTGCGTGAGAGAGAGAGAGAGAGAGAGAGAGAGAGACGGTGTGTGCGGGGGTTGCCATCAAGCTCGGAAGAGGTTCAACGTGTAACCGTAACACAAGAACAGAAGCCACATCCTCATTTTTTGGAGTGTGGAAGAAGGCGGCGGAGGAGGTGTAGTGTGGCGGGAAATCAGAACGGGAGTAGCTATATGCAGGTGTGGAGAGGTCTGGCATTTAGACTTGGGTTGCGGTTGTGGCGAGGAGGGACCAGGGAGGGAGAGGGGGAAGGAGGAGGGCGAGGAGGGAGGCAACAGGGAGGGACTACTGAGGGAGATGAGCGCGCGAGGACGTCCTGGCAACCTCACAGACCTCCGCGGGAAGAGGTGGGAGCTGCCTCAGTCGTGATATTACAGTGGAAGGGGGAGGCTGTGTCACTAGGATATAGGGGCTGCGTCAGCGAGCCGTGGTGGTGTGGCCGTGGGTTGGCAGGACAGAGGCCCACACCTTCCTGCATGAGCTACTTGAGAGTCAGTGCAGCGGGAAACAGCGGCCTCCACACAGCTGCCCCTTCCGCCCTCCACGACAGCCAGTAAGCACAGCAGCACACCTCGCACGGGGCTCCCTCCTCTCTACTCCCTCCTCTACACTCCTGAACGTCTGCTTTGCCCTCTGATCATCACTGCCTCTACCCATCTCCACCTGCCTCCACCTTCATCACCACCACTGTACATCTGTCAGAGCACATATCACCACACTCATCACCATTACCTCCTTACACCACCACTTCTTCCTGTGTGTGTGTGTGTGTGTGTGTGTGTTTGCTGGAAGGCGCCACACACACACACACACGCACACACGCACACGCACACACGCGTTACCGCCCTCCTGGAATCATCGAGGTGGTGGTGGTGGTGGTGGTGGGTGGTGACAGAGGTGGTGTTTCCATATGTTTCTTTCAATGTCTTGTTATTATCATCACCACCACATCACCACCGGATGAACAGGTGTGTGTGTGTGTGTGTGTGTGTGTACGTGACACCACACCTGGTTGGGGAAACACACACCCAGACACACACACACAGCCCCAGTTGAGCACCAGACCGTGAGGCAGACTGGTGGTGGTGTTGGTGGTGATGATATTAATGGTGATGACAGTGGTGGTGAGGTTGATTTCTCTTTATAACCAAATTGAAGGAAAGACAAACACACTCATTCTTAAGCTTGGTAAATGAAAACGAAGCAAATATTAGACGTGGTGGTGTGGGTGGTGATGATGATGGTGGTGATGGTTTCTCTCGACTAACAATGAAGGAATAAAACAAACACTCATTCTTATCATTTTATTCGTCGTGGTAAATGAAAAAGGAAGCGAAAAGGAAAGATAAACTAAACAATGTCTTAATATAATTCAGAAAAGAGAGAGAGAGAGAGAGAGAGAGAGAGAGAGCTCCAACCAGGTGATTCAAGAGTTAGTGATGATTATGGTGGTGGTGATAAGATACATGAAGTGAGGTCGTCAGAGGTGGTGGTGGTGTTAGTGGTGATAATGAGGACACACATGTGATTTAGTGGTGATGGGGGTGGTGATGATATTTAAAAGACTATACTATATTCAGTGATGACGTAAGAGGAAAGGATGTAATGTGTGACCTTTTTAAGTTTTTATCATCCGAAGCTGAGATAATGGTGATGATGGTGGTGATGACGATGGTGTTTGTAATAGCTAGTGGTGGTTGGTGATGATAGTTAAAGCTGACAGTGAAGTAGTAATATATGGAAAGAAGTTAAATATGGTAAAATAATAATAATGCTAGTAAAAATGATAATAGTGATGATGATAGTGATGTTAATAAAATACAGGCTAGTGGTGGTTGGTGATGATAGTTAAAGCTGACAGTGAAGTAGTAATATATGGAAAGAAGTAAAATATGGTTTAATAATAATAATGCTAGTAAAAATGATAATAGTGATGATGATAGTGATGTTAATAAAATACAGGCTAGTGGTGGTTGGTGTTAGTTCAGACTGACAGTGGAGTAAAAATATATAGAAAAAAGTGGTAATTGGGGTTAATAAAAAGGGAAAATATGCCAAAATAATGCTAATAAAAATGATTATGGTGTTAGTGGTACTGTGGCGATTATGGTGTTGGTAATAGTTAGTGTAGTTAAGCAAAACAGGTAGAAAATAAGGAAACGTATAAAAATTAGGATATGGATGAAAATAATCCTAATAACATGATAGTGGTATAGACTGTCAAAGATGAGGTATATATGCATGACAGGTATACAAACTTAACAAGCAAAAGAAAATAGATTAGTATGTGATAATGGAATAGAAAGAAGTAGATAGAACATTGCTAAACGATAAAGCTAATGATAAAAAGATGATGTAGTGATAGGAAGCACTAATGATGTATATATGGTATGACAACTAACTATAGGCAGAACAGTGAAAAGGAAATAGGATTGTTTAGTGATTAGAATATGATGGTGACTGATTGGTGGTAATGGTGATTGTGGTGATGAAATAAAGAAGGCGAAATAAAAAGTTAATAGTGAGATTATGATGATGATGAGAAGAAAAAGAAGGTAGCCAGCTAACTATAGATGATAATATTGAAAATTAAGGGTGAAAAGGAAAACCAGGAAAAAATAAAGACACATATAGATAGTGATATTGAAAAGAAATAGTACCAATTATAAAGAAATAGTGCGCATTATCAGAATGTAGAGCGTGACATCATGTGAATCGATGCACATTGTATAATTTATTTGATACATTAGACATATAATTGAGGTGACATTAAGAGGAGGAAGAGAAAAAGTGGTGATGGAGTCGATAATTAGTGTGATGATAATGGGAAGAAGTGATGACAATAAGTAGTTGAAATAGTTGTAGTGTGGTGATGGTTGTGGTGGTGATGGTGTACCCGTAGTAGGAATAAGAAAGGGAAAAGTGATGACAGAATAAGTACTTGGATTAGTAGTGTGATGATGATGGTGATGATGTTAAAGAATAAGAAAGGAAAAGGTGGTGATTAAAAGATAGAGAAAGGGAAAGGTGATGACAAAAGGAGTAAAGTTGTGATGATAGTGTTGATGGTGATAGTGGTGATGATGTAGACGAAGAAGAATGAAAAGGGTGATGAGTGTAGGAAGTTGAAATGGTAGTGTGGTGATGGTGATGGTGATGATGATAGAGAAGAAAAAGTAACGGGAAAAAGTGATGACAAGGAGGAGACTTTTGGTGATAATGATGATGGTGGTGATGATGTAGAAGAAGAAGAAGGAAAAGGGTGATGAGAATAAGCAGTGTGGTGATGGTGTTGGTGATGATGATAGAGAAGAAAAAGTAACGGGAAAAAGTGATGACAAGGAGTAGACTTATGGTGATGATGATGATAATGATGATGGTGGTGATGATGTAGAAGAAGAAGAAGGAAAAGGGTGATGAGAATAAGCAGTGTGGTGATGGTGTTGGTGATGATGATAGAGAAGAAAAAGTAACGGGAAAAAGTGATGACAAGGAGTAGTCTTATGGTGATGATGATGATAATGGTGATGGTGGTGATGATGTAGAAGAAGAAGAAGGAAAAGGGTGATGAGAATAAGCAGTGTGGTGATGGTGATGGTGTTGGTGATGATGGACAGAAAAAGTAACGGGAAAAAGTGATGACAAGGAGCATAGTTGTGGTGATGGTGGTGATAACGGTGGATTGATGGCCCCTCATCTTTATTCCGGTGAAGAAAATTTGACCCTAGTGTAGACCTTTTTAAGCAAGAGAATTCAGTAGCGCGAAATTGGCATTCAACACCAACCAGCCTTGCTCTTGGTCATCATCTCTCTCTCTCTCTTTCTCTCTCTCTCTCTCTCTGATGCAGTTCTTTTTTCCTTCCTTGTTTTCGTATTTGTTTGTTTCTTTGTCTAACCAACTTAATGGAATGGGGTTTTTTTTCTCTACTTCTTCATTTCGTAGTTGAGTGTTCGTTTAGGTTTATATATTCAATTTGTCTGTTTTTATTGTAAGCCTAATTCCAAGTATCTATCTTTTTTTATAACAATTAACCAGTAGGCTATTTATATCATTTTCTTCATATCTTTTAATTATCCTTTTTACTCTTTATGTTCTTCTAATATCCTTTCTTTTTCGGCTTTTAGGTTATCAGAATTAAGCTTTTTTATTTATTTTTATTTTTTATTATTATCCTTGTCTTATTTCTTCGTCTTCTGCATCATCAGTTTCCCTCCTCCTCCCTCATTCTCCTTTTACCGTCTCTTATTATTCATTCTTTCCTTTATTTCTATTTGCTTGCTCAGTTGTTTTATTTTTCTGATAAACGACTTGTATATCCTTCAATGCACCTTGGATTTTTTATATTTCTTTATTTATTTCGTTATTTTATTTTCTCCATTTCCTCTTTCCTTCTTCCTGGCTCGCTTCCCTCCCTTCCCTTCCCTCCCCTCCCCTCCCCTTCCTTCCCTTCCTTCCTTCCTTCCTTCCTTCCTTCCTTCCTTCCTCACTCCCTTCCTTCCTCACTCCCTTCCCTCCCTTCCCTTCCTTCCTTCCTTCCTTCCTTCCTTCCTCACTCACTCCCTTCCCTCCCTTCCTTCCTCACTCCCTTCCCTCCCTTCCTTCCTCCCTTCCTTCCTCACTCCCTTCCCTCCCTTCCTTCCTCACTCCCCTTCCCATCCCTTCCCTCCCTCTCTCCTCCAGCTAGAGAACCCGGTCTTGAAGCTGGTCACGAATGTAGTTTGCGAGGATTGGGGAAGGCGAGAGGGGGGGAGGGGGGGAGCATTCACTTCCTGCCTTCCTAGCTTCCCTTCTCCCACCCCTCCTTCCCTTCCTACATTCCTGTGCCTGCCTATCCGTCCCTTCCTTCTTTCCTTCCCTTCCTACATGATTGCCTCTCCCATCCCTTCCTCGACTTCCTCCTCCTCCTCTATTCGCTTTTATTAACATCACATTCTTCTTCTTCTTCTTCTTCTTCTTATTATTATTATTATTATTATTATTATTATTGTGTGTTAGGCGGTTGACGTTTTGAGGTCATTTGTGACATAGGAAAGTCTATGTGTGTGTGTGTGTGTGTGTGAGAGAGAGAGAGAGAGAGAGAGAGAGAGAGAGAGAGAGAGAGAGAGAGAGAGAGAGAACTGGAGTAAGAAGAGGAGGAACTGAATGCCGAAGAAATTAAGAAACGAAGGGAAGGAAAAGGAAAGAAAAACAGTAGAAGGAAAGAGAAGAATGAAGAGGAAGAAATAAGAAACCCGAGAGAGAGAGAGAGAGAGAGAGAGAGAGAGAGAGAGAGAGAGGGGTAAGGGGGTCGGATGGCAATATCTTTAATAATTCAATGTAAAACCGTAAGAAATGCAGCCGTTTAAATGGTATGCAATAAGCAGTAATGAAACACACACACACACACATACACACATACGTAGTTTCTCTTTATAAATGCACTGAACGCCTTCGTGCCTCGGCCGTTCATTAAAAGCAAGTGTTAAAAGATCGTAAAAGAGCTAATCGATATTGCTATTTCTTTCAGACTGTGGAGTGATACTTTTTAACTGTTCTTTACTCTTACGTCTTTTCTTCATAGTAAGAGTAATAGTTGTTTTTGTTACTGGTTTTGGTACTTTTTTTTATATAATAGTTTCCCCTCACCTCCTTTTTTTTTTTTTCCTCTTTCATTTGTTTTCCTCACTGTTTCTTTTCCCATTCCCTTCCCTCTCACCTTCTTTTCTTTCCTGTCTCTCCCCTTCCTTCTCTTTCCTTTTTTATATACTTTCTCTCCACCTCTCCTCTCCTCTCCTCCTTCTCTCTTTTCTTTTACTTTCCTCACTGTGTCCTTTCCCATCAACTTTCCTCTCAACTTCTTTTCTTTCCTGTCTCTCTCCTCTCCCCTTCCTCCTCTTTCCCCCTCACCTCTTCCCTTCTTTCTCTCCCCTTCCACCCTCTTCTTTCACCCCTTCCCTTCTTTCCCTCCCTTTTCCTCTTTTCCGATCCCTTTCCCCCTCTTCTTTTCCCCTCACCTCTTCCCTTCTTTCCTTGAAGAAGAAAATGAAAAAGAAAGAAATGAGATAAAGAAAAATAAGAAATGAAAACAAACAAGAAAAAGAAGGAGGAGAAGGAGGAGGAGGAGGAATAGTAAATAAGACAATTCGACTACATTTCTATTATTATTTCTACTATTTCCATCTCCAAAATATATTCGTTCTAAGCAACAACATCAGTATTACCAATAACGTAACAGGAGCAACATCAGCATTACCAATAGCCTAACAGGAGCAACATCAACAGCAACAGCAATACCAATAACCTAACAGGAGCATCATCACCAGGAGTAGAAGTAGTAGCAGTAGGAGCAGCAGTAGTAGCAGTAGAATTAGTATCAATAGGCGAGGTAGTGACGTAGGATGGAGGCAGGTGTCTGGTGGAGGTGGTGGTGGTGATGGTGGTGGAGAGGATGAGGAAATGGTAGTGAAGGAGGAAGAGCTGAAGGGTGCCGGGACAGGTGGTGGTGGTGGTGGGTGGAGAGAGAGAGAGAGAGAGAGAGAGAGAGAGAGAGAGAGAGAGAGACGGTGGTGGTGGTGATGGTGAATGAGAGATGAGAGAGGTTTGATTGAGATTACTCGGGATGCTGCAGAGAGAGAGAGAGAGAGAGAGAGAGAGAGAGAGAGAAACTTAGTTAAATATCTCTCGTCAAGTGGCCCTTACACACACACACACACACACACACACACACACACACACTGGAAAGATTAAAAAAAACACAATAAGGGCTCTGTCTGGGGGTCTGAGAGAGAGAGAGAGAGAGAGAGAGAGAGAGAGAGAGAGAGAGAGAGAGAGAGAGAGCTTAGCCTACATTCCACGTCCAAGTAGCGTCAAGTGTTTGGAATTGGTCGGATTATTAAGGCACACTTTGGTACGATAAAGAGTACCAAAAAAAAGTATCAAAATCATAGTAGATAGTATAGTAGTTAATTTGTGTGTCTACTATTCTCCTCCTCCTCCTCCTCCTCCTCTTCTTCTTCCTCCTCCTCCTCCTCCTCTTCTTCCTCTTCTTTTATTTGTTATTCTTCTTTTTTTTTCTTCATCTCGTATTTTCTTCATTTTTTTTCTTCTTTTTCATCAGTTCTTTTTCTTGTCTTGATTTCTTGTTTTCTTTTTCTTTATCTTCTTTTTCTTTTTCTTGTCTTCATATCTTGTTTTATCTTTCTTCATCTTTTCTTCTTCTTTTTCTTTTCTTATCTTGTTTTCTTTTTCTTCATTTTTCTTCTTTTTCTTTTCTTATCTTGTTTTCTTTTTCTTCATCTGTTCTTCTTTTTCTTTTCTTACCTTGTTTTCTTTTTCTTCATTTTTTCTTGTTTTCTTTTTCTTCATCTTTTCTTCTTTTTCTTTTCTTATCTTGTTTTCTTTTTCTTCATTTTTTCTTCTTTTTCTTTTCTTATCTTGTTTTCTTTTTCTTCATCTTTTCTTCTTTTTCTTTTCTTATCTTGTTTTCTTTTTCTTCATTTTTCTTCTTTTTCTTTTCTTATCTTGTTTTCTTTTTCTTCATTTTTCTTTTTCTTTTCTTATCTTGTTTTCTTTTTCTTCATTTTTCTTCTTTTTCTTTTCTTATCTTGTTTTCTTTTTCTTCATCTTTTCTTCTTTTTCTTTTCTTATCTTGTTTTCTTTTTCTTCATCTTTTCTTCTTCTTTTTCTTTTCTTATCTTGTTTTCTTTTTCTTCATTTTTTCTTCTTTTCCTTTTTCATCAGTTCTTTTTCTTGTCTCCATATCTTGTTTTCTTTTTCTTTATCTCTTCTGCTTTGTCTTCTTTTTCTTCACCATTTCTCTTCTCTGTCTTTTTCTTCCTTTTCTTCTCCTTTGCTTAATTTTCCTTCTACTTCCTATTCTTCTTCACCTTCTTTTCTATTCTTCTCTTCCTTGTTATCTTTATTCATTATCTACTTTTCTTTTTCTTTCTTTTCGTCATTTTCCTTGTTAATTATCTACTCTTTCCCTTTTCCAGCTTAATTATCTACTCTTCCTTTTTATTATTCTTTTCCTTTGCTATTTTTCTTCTTATCCTTAATTATCTACTTTTTCCTTTCTCTTCCTCATCTTCCTTTTCGACTTCTTCTTTCACTTCCCTTTTCTTCTTATTTTTCCCTTCTACTTCCTCTTCTTCCCTTTTATTCTTTCTCCATATTCGCTCTCTCCTCCTCCTCCTCCTCCTCCTCCTCCTTCTTACCTTTTATTAATTGGTTTACCTGTGATCGGTGACGTCATGGGGAAGCTCAGGTGCGTCATCGGCAGGTGGTCACCGTGTGTGTGTGTGTGTGTGTGTGTGTGTGTGTGTGTGTGTGTGTGTTAGGCGCCAGACTGACGTGCGACTCCCCTCTTTCCCTCCCCTATCCCCTTCTTACCTTCTCCTTTCCTTCTTCTCTTCCCTCCCTCTTTTTCTTTTTATTTATCTCCCCTTTCCTCTCTTTACTTTCCCTTTCCTTTTCTTTTCCTTCTCCTTTCCTTCTCTTCCCTCCCTTTTCTTCTCTTATTTCCCTCCTCTTTCCCCTCTTTACTTCCCCCTTCCTCTCCTTTCCCTTCTCTTTCCTCCTCCCCTTCTTTCCTTCTCCTTTCCTTCTTCTCTTCCCTCCCTCTGTTTCCTCTCATTTCCCTCCCCTTTCCCCTCTTTACTTTCCCTTTCCTCTCCTCTCTTTCCCTTCTCTCCTCCTCTTTCTCCCCCCTTTCCCTCTCCTCTTCCCTCACTTTCCCCCTCCCCTCCCACCCTTTTCCTCCCTCTTTCCTCTCCCTCTTTCCCTTCTTTCCTCTCCTCCCTTTTTTCTCGACTTTCCCCTCTTCTTTCCCCTCACCCCTTCCCATCCTTTTCCTCTCCTTTACTTTCCTCACCTTTCCTCCTCCTCTTTATTTCTTTCCTCGCTCAGTTTCCCTAATTCCCCATCCCCTCTCCTCCTCCTACCCCCCTGTTTCCTTCCACTTTACCTCTCTCCCTCACTTTCCTTTCCTCATATTTCTCCTCCTCTTCCTCCCTTAACTTTTGTCAACTCTCCCTTAATCAGTTTCTCCTCTCTTCGTCTTCCTTCTTCCCTTTCCTCCTCCCTTTATTTGTCCTCTTTGTCCTTATTCTCCCTTTTCCTCTCCCCATTTCTACTCATTTTTCCTCTATCCTGACCCTATTTTCCTACCCTTTTCCTGTTTTTTCCTCCTCTTCTCCCCTCTCCCCACCATTTCCTGAGTCTTCCCATTCCCTCTTCCTCCTCTTCCTTCCTTCCTCCCTTTCCCTCTCTTGCCTACTTTCCTCCTCTTTGTTTCTATTATGTTACTCGTCTCCTCCTCCTCTTCCTCTTCCTCGTCCCCATTTCCCCTTCCGTTTCCCTTCCCCTTCCTTACCCTCGCTTGGCGCCGGCGGGGTGGGTGGGTGTGGTCTCTCTCTCTCTCTCTCTCTCTCTCTCTCTCTCTCTCTCTCTCTCTCTCTCTCTCTCAGGTAATCACACCCAGGTACCCCTTCTTCATTGACGCCCACACATGTCTTCTTCCTCCTCCTCCTCCTCCTCCTCCTCCTCCTCCTCCCTTGCTTGTGTGTGAGGGCGTTGTGCCAACCCTCACGTGACTAAGAGAGAGAGAGAGAGAGAGAGAGAGAGTCATTTGTCACTGTTCGCTTGTTGTTGTTGTTGTTGTTAAGAAGGTTCTCGTAAACATTCTTTTTTGTTGTTGTTTTAGACCTTTTTGCTATTTTCTTTTTCTTTTTTATCCTCAATCTTCGTTTTCGCCTCCTCCTCCTCCTCCTCTTTCCATCTCTCTATATTGTTTACTTCGAGTCTTTCGGGCAAGTCTTCCTCCTCCTCCTCCTCCTCTTCTTCCATACTCCTCTCTACAATGGTTTCTCAGGCTCCCAACGACCTTGCCCTCCTCCTCCTCCTCCTCCTCCTCCTCCTCTTCTCGTTCTTCTCACTTCATCTCATTTTTTTCCTCCTTTTTTCATAACTTTTTGATCCTATGTTACCTCCTCTTCCCTCCTCCTCTTCCTCCTCCTCCTCCTCCTCCTCCCTTCGTTCCCAAACACGTGTCTCAAGACGAAAATTTAACAGTGAGCCAAGACGAGAGAGAGAGAGAGAGAGAGAGAGAGAGAGAGAGACTCCTCTGGTAGTGTCC
>NC_066553.1:2253493-2358493 GCF_024679095.1 Eriocheir sinensis
ATTACATACAAGTCGGTAAGGAAGACAATGTGTGTGTGTGTGTGTGTGTGTGTGTGGCCAGATTGCCTTGAGTTGGTGAGGTCTGCGTGCGTGCGTGCGTGTGGTGTGGCAGCTGCTGAGGCCTTGCTAGGGGGTGTGGCGTGGGGGAGGAGGGGGTGTCAAGGTGGAGGTGAGAGAAGAGGGGGGGGAGGGGGGTAGTTGTGGGAGTGTGGCTGATTAGGAGGAGAAAGAAGAGGAGGTGGAGGCTGATTGTATTGTTAGGATGGTGTGTGTGTGTGTGTGTGTGTGTGTGTGTGTGTGTGTGTGTGTGTGTGTGTATTCAAGATGTAGGAGGAACCGGTTTTAAGGAAGGTGGGAGGAGGATGAGGAAGAAGAGAAGGTCAGGAAGGAGGAGGAGGAGGAGAAGAGGCTGTTCGTAAATGGAGGTGGAATGGAGAAGTTGTAAAGAGGAGGAGGAGGAGGAGGAAGAGGATGTTAGATAAGGATTAAGAGGAAGAGGAGAAGAAAGAGGAGTTCTAGGTATATAAAAACAGATATAAAGGTAGGCAAAATAAGAGGAAAAGGAGGAAGAAGGAAAGCAAACAATTGAACATAAGGAGTCTGCAAGAGGCGGGTAGGTCTATACAAGGCAGCTCCTTTAAACCTAACCCCACCTAACCTCACTACCCACAAATTCATCTAACACTCCCGAAATTGACCTCTCTTTTTGGCCACTCCTATGTACTCTATTCAGGAGCAGTAAGTAACGGGCTTTTTTTCTTTAATATTGTTTTCTTTTTTTTTTACACCCTTGAACTGTCTCCTTTGCTGTTAAAAAAAAAAAAATCTTGAATGTATCTATCGTATCGGCACTCACCACACGACTGCTAAGCCTGTTCCATGTATCCACCACTCTTAGTAAACCAATTCTTATCTGCAAGAGGCGGATAGGTCTGTACAAGGCAGCTCCTGTGAACCTAACCTCACCTAACCTCACTATCCACAAATTCATCTAACCTCTTCCTCAATGTATCTATCGTATCGGCACTCACCACACGACTGCTAAGCCTGTTCCATGTATCCACCACTCTGTTAGTAAACCAATTCTTGCCATGTCCTTGTTGACTATGAACTTAACCAATCTAAACATATTGCTTCGTGTAATGCCCGAGTCTCTTACCATCCGTACATTATTAAAATCACGCTTATAAAAGATTGAAGGAGGGAGGAAGGAAGGAAAGGAGTATATTGAAGGAAGGAAGGAAAGGAGTATATTGAAGGAAGGAAGGAAAGGAGTATATTGAAGGAAGGAAAGCAAGGACTATATTGAAGGAAGAAAAGGAATAGATTTAAGAAAGAAAAAGGAGGGGGGGGAGGGGGTACTTACATAGACCGTCGTGGGTGCGCAACAGGTGTGGGAGAAGAGGAGGAAGAGGAGGAGGAGGAGGGGGAAGAGAGGGGGGCGGGGGGGGGATGTATTGTCCGAGCTGAAGCGTGTCTCCACCCCTTCCTCTCCCTTCTCCCCCTTCCATTTCTTCCCCTCTTCATCCCTTCCCTCCCCTTCCCCTCCTTCTCCTTCTTCCCCCCCCCTCCCTTCCCTTCCATCTCTCTCTCTCCTTCAAACGAACAGCTGATTGGTCTTCACACACACACACACACACACACACACACACACACACACACACTCGCTTTCATTGGATGGTTTGTCAAGCGTGGGGTATTTCCTAGTCTCTGTCTGTGTGTGTGTGTGTGTGTGTGTTATGAATCCCAATAAGTCTGAACACACACACACACACACACACACACACACACACACACACACACACACACACACACACACAACATAAAACGATTCAATGTAGTAGTAGTAGTAGTAGTTGTAGTAATCCATATACTAGCAAAACATATCTACACGTCTTTCAAGTCTGTTTTAATACATTCAATACGCGTAGAATTCCTCCAGTAGTCTTACGGTAACTATTGACAACACACTAACACACACACTTAAACATTCACGTATATTCCTTGCAATACTCCGTGAATACTAAACAGCACTTTCATCACCTTTAAATATCATCGTTTTGTATTACTCATGATTTATTTTATTGCGCAGGGTTTGATGGTGTTGGAAATTTTATTAGTCATTGTTGTAATTTTTTTTTTTTATCCAATACTGTGGGTGATTTGTCTTTTTTTTTGTCTTTCTATTCTTTTTTTTTTTCTTCCCAAGTAGTGACTAGTTGGTTTTCTTGATTTCTATTATTGTCTTATTTTTTAAACGTTGAATTTTTAATCTTAACAACAACAACAAGTTCTTTAGTTTAAGATTCTAACTAACACAAAAACATTAGGCTAACTCGTAACACAATATGAGTGACATTTAATTTTCGGCATTTAATGAGTGACATTTAATTTTCGGAATATTTTAAACTTCAAATTTTTCATCGTTGTTTCGTTATATATATTTTCTTAGTCAAAGATTCTAAATAACACACGAACATTAGGCTAACTCAACAATATGCCTGACATTTAATTTTCGGCACCACGGAATATTTTAAACGTCAAATTCTCATCGTTGTTTCGTTATATATATTTTCGTAGTCAAAGATTCTAAATAACACACAAACATTAGGCTAACTCTTAACAATATGACCGACATTTAATTTTCGGCACCACGGAATATTTTAAACGTCCAATTCTCTGCTTTGTTTCGTTATATATATTTTCGTAGTCAAAGATTCTAAATAACACACAAACATTAGGCTAACTCTTAACAATATGACCGACATTTAATTTTCGGCACCACGGAATATTTTAAACGTCCAATTCTCATCGTTGTTTCGTTATATATATTTTCTTAGTCAAAGATTCTAAATAACACACGAACATTAGGCTAACTCTTAACAATATGACCGACATTTAATTTTCGGCACCACGGAATATTTTAAACGTTAATTCTCAGCGTTGTTTCGTTATATATATTTTCGTGGTCAAAGATTCTAAATAACACACAAACATTAGGCTAACTCTAAACAATATGACCGACATTTAATTTTCGGCACCACGGAATATTTTAAACGTTAATTCTCAACGTTGTTTCGTTATATATATTTTCTTAGTCAAAGATTCTAAATAACACACGAACATTAAGCTAACACGTAACACAGTATGACCTGACAAGGAATTTTCGGCGCCACAAAATATTCTTAACATCAAATTCTCAACGCCGAGTTTTCGTATATTTTCGTAGCGCTGCGCAGCTGTGGGTGACTAACGAGGGCGGGGTGAACACAAATTAACGAGTCTCAGGTGGTCATTAGGCAGGAGTGCACCTGGGCCGAGGGCGAGGTTTGATAAAGGTGAAGGCAGTATGCAATGACCCGCCCTGTGTGTGTGAAGCCAGTGAGTCCAGGGAGTGGCCATATTGGTAAGGGGAGGTTGGGGGTTGGGTTGGGGTTCTGAGACGTTTCCGGCTCTGATAATCGCTTCCAATGCCCACAGTGAAGACAAATTCGGTTCTCATGAGTGATTTTTAGGTTAGTATGCATAAGCTTTGTCCAACTACCTATAGAAATGACATGTATAAACTCGTAACTATATAAGGAGTTTTCATAGTGTCTCGTGTTCAGTGCGAGAGCCCTTACGAACTTCCTTCCTGTGGTGTTAGACTTAAAAATTGCACTTCGTATAATGCGGGTTTTCCTATGAGCTCCCACCTTTGCCCTTACTAGTATGGCCGCCACGTGCCTCACTGGCTTCACTCCCCACTGAGCCGCGCGGGGTGAAGTGCATACCGCCTCTGTCTTTATTTACCCTCCTTGACCTGAGCGGTGTAGAAAGCGTGGTATTTTAAGGTCCAGTGTAGGTGACTAATGGTGATGAGGATAGGTGGTGGTGGATGAGTGGATGAAGGGTATTGGATAGATGTGGAAGAGTTGGAAAGTGGAGGAGGAGGATGGCTCAGTGGAAACGTGTGTGTGTGTGTGTGTGTGTGTGTGTACTCATGATATTTTGTTTAAAGGTCAACTTTCTAATAAAAATAAAACTTTACCTTTTTTTTATTCGTTTGTTAATCGTAATTTTCTCTCCTTATCAATCCATCTATCTTCCTTTACCTATCTATATATCTGTATCTATTTTGATCTCATTTTCCCCATTTCCTATTTTCCCTCGCAACATAATAATTCCCTAATGACGACATACGCCATTTAAAGAAGTCCCCCCTCCCTCCCTCCTGACGTCATCCCTTCCCTCCCTCCCCGTCCTCCGTTTTCTTCCGTGACGTCAGAAGGTCTTCCCCATTTTCTTCGGTGACGTCATATCCCACTTTTTACTTCTTTGCAATTTCCTTTACCCGCTTTTTTCTTTGTCTCTCTCTTGGGTGGCTCGGTGGTGGGTGTAACTGTAACACTTTCTCTAGAATAACTACTACTACTACTACTGCTACTACTACTATTACTATTACTACTGTTCTTATCGTACCAACCTTGAACGATATAATTTTTTCATCCCTCTGTTTATTAATGTTGTTTTTATTATCGTTGTTGTTGCTTTCTCGTTGTAACCTTGAACTGCTTGATCTATGTAAAGTCTTAAGGCGTATGGTATCGTATCCATCGTCCTTTCAATAAATCTGTATTCTATTGTTAACTGTCTTATCAACTATTACCAACTCAAATTTCAGTTTCTACGCATCTCATAACCTATAATTACCCATGCTATCCATTTACCGTACATTTAATTCCACATCAAGAATCAGATAAAAAAAAATTCTATTATCAACTGTCTTATCAACTATTACATATTACAAACTCACTAACTCAATTTCCAGTTTCTACGCATCACAAGAAACATAACTATCC
Organism: Eriocheir sinensis; assembly: GCF_024679095.1. Lineage (NCBI taxonomy): Eukaryota > Metazoa > Arthropoda > Malacostraca > Decapoda > Varunidae > Eriocheir > Eriocheir sinensis. The sequence continues at coordinate 2,258,335 of NC_066553.1, forward strand.
ATGCTGTGTACCGTATATTTAATTCCACTGCCCGAGTAAGATGAAAAAAAATATTGCCTTCATATCTGCACAACCTGTAAAAAACAATAAAATAACAAGCAGTATCCATTACAAATCTTCCTATTTCCTATTTCTTACACACTACATCTTTTCCAGAAAACTCTTCATGGCTTCTATAATTCTCTCATTTGTTTCTGCACTCAGTCCCATCATCAGCAGCATCATCCACTCCCTCTTCGTTCTTGCAATCCTCCCATTCACATCCCGGCCCATCAGTGCCACCCTCATCATCTCCGTCCTCTCTCTCCAGTACCTCACACACACCAGCATCAGCAGCATCCACTCCCTCTCCGTTCTTGCAATCCTCCCATTCACATCCCAGCCCATCAGTGCCACCCTCATCATCTCCGTCCTTTCTCTCCAGTACCTCACACACACCAGCATCAGCAGCATCCACTCCCTCTCCGTTCTTGCAATCCTCCCATTCACATCCCGGCCCATCAGTGCCACCCTCATCTCCGTCCTTTATCTCCAGTACCTCCCACACACCAGCATCAGCAGCATCCACTCCCTCTTCGTTCTTGCAATCCTCCCATTCACATCCCGGCCCATCAGTGCCACCCTCATCATCTCCGTCCTCTCTCTCCAGTACCTCCCACACACCAGCATCAGCAGCATCCACTCCCTCTCCGTTCTTGCAATCCTCCCATTCACATCCCAGCCCATCAGTGCCACCCTCATCATCTCCATACTCTCTCCAGTACCTCCCACACACCAGCATCAGCAGCATCCACTCCCTCTCCGTTCTTGCAATCCTCCCATTCACATCCCAGCCCATCAGTGCCACCCTCATCACCTCCGTCCTTTCTCTCCTCTACATGGTCCTCAGGTCTCGTCAGCGTCGCTTCAAAAAGGCTCAAAAATGTTAGTTCTGTAGTTACTGGGCGTCCTCGGGCCTCCCCTCCTCCCCCGCCCACCCCACGGCCTGACCACCCCCTCAGGCACCCTCATACCTAAGATTCCTCTCGTGCCTCCCTAGGTCTGAGAGAGAGAGAGAGAGAGAGAGAGAGAGAGAGAGAGAGAGAGAGATCCAGCCTACTCACTTCTTCTTTATCCCGGTCCAGAGAGAGAGAGAGAGAGAGAGAGAGAGAGAGAGAGGGGGGTGGGGGGACCGCAGCGTGTCAAACGAAACATCCCCAAAATCTCGTTGGAAAAAAAAAAACAAAAAAAACACGCCATCAAAGACTCCAGGAAGCACGGATGAATGGGTTGCTAACGACTCCTTCCTTACCTTTTTTTATTTATTTTGTTTTATATATTTTTTTTCTCTCCCTCGCTATTATGGAAACGTTCGTCATATCCTCTGGGCGGTAGGAGGAGGCGGATATTGCGACACGCGGAATATTTAAGTTACCCCTGAAAGGACCTTGCTTGATGGCTCCGTTGAAGGTGCTTAATACTGCTGCTGATGATGATGATAGTGGTGGTGGTGACGATTCTATAAAAAAAATGATGGTGGTGGAGATGAAGATAGATTACCGTAGCAGGCTTTTTTTATTATTTTTTTTTTTTACAACAAAGGAGACAGCTCAAGGGCACAAAAAAGGAAACTATAATATAAAAAAAAAGCCCGCTTCTCGCTGCTCCTAAAAAAAAAAAAAAAAAATCAAGAGGTGGCCGAAAGAGCGGTCAATTTCCCTAGGTTTTATTTACATTTCTATTCACTAATTTGTCCATTCTAGTATTTTTATGTAAACTACGACATTTTTTTTTTATAGCCTACTCCCAATGGTATACGTTATTTAGTAAAGAGATAGTTTTTAGTTAGTGTTATTTTAGGTTTATTTGTTAATTCAAGTTCTGTTTATTTGTATTTTTTGTGCAAACTACAGTATTTTTTTTTTTTTTGATAGCCTACTCCATGTGGTATACGTTATTTAGTAAAGAGATAGCTTTTAGTTGTGTTATTTTAGGTTTATTTGTTAATTCATGTAGTTTATTTGTATTTTTTTGTGTGAACTACCGTATTTTTCGATAGCCTACTCCCAGTGGTAGCTACGTTAGTTATTAGAGAAAAGGTTCATAGTTGTGATATTTTAGACTCGCAGATGCTTAAAAATAATGGCCATATTTTTAAACATTTCATCACCCAAGTTCACATATTTAACAACGCTTTCACAGGAGTTTCGGGCATTTCCAGGGGTAGTTTTATGATCCTGGTGGTAGTTTGACTCTTCTTCTGTACCGCGAACCTAAAAAGACACTCATTAAAATTCGATTGATCTCCTCTTTGACCTTTAAAAATACCTGACATGGGAAACCAGTGTCATATTAGCGAGCTTTGTGTCGTAATAATAAGTGGCGTAGTGGATGAGGGAGTCGGATCGTACCGGTTAGGTGTTTCCTGCTGGTAATGCGTGGGCTGAGGTGCTGCACGGGGGAGGGATGCTGGTGGGAGAGGAGATGAGGGAACAAGAAGAACAGGAGAAGGAAAAGGAGGAAGAGAAGAAGGGTGAAGATGGAAAGATTGTAGGAGAAAATAGGAATTGCGCAAAATATTATATCGCTTGTAAGTTATGTGGAAGAACATTGGAAAACTAGAAAATAACACCAGATAACTTCTTTTTTTAACATTAACGGAAGCACCTCAAGGTCAAAAAAAATAGGAATTGCCCATAATATTAGGCTATATACATCATCGCTTGTCAGTTATGTGGAAAACATTGGAAAACTTGAAAATAACACCAGAATAGACCAGATAACTTCTTTTTTTAACATTAACGGAAGCAACTCAAGGGCAAAAAAAAAAAGAAATTGCCCATAATATTAGGCTATATACATCATCGCTTGTCAGTTATGTGGAAGAACATTGGAAAACTAGAAAATAACACCAGAATACACCAGTTAACTTCTTTTTTTAACATTAACGGAAGCAACTCAAGGTAAAAAAAAAAAAAAGAAATTGCCCATAATATTAGGCTATATACATCATCGCTTGTCAGTTATGTGGAAAAACTATGAAAAACTTGAAAATAACACCAGAATAGACCAGATAACTTCTTTTTTTAACATTAACGGAAGCAGCTCAAGGTCAAAAAAATAGGAATTGCCCATAATATTAGGCTATATACATCATCGCTTGTCAGTTATGTGGAAGAACATTGGAAAACTAGAAAATAACACCAGAATAGACCAGATAACTTCTTTTTTTAACATTAACGGAAGCAACTCAAGGTCAAAAAAATAGGAATTGCCCATAATATTAGGCTATATACATCATCGCTTGTCAGTTATGTGGAAGAACATTGGAAAACTAGAAAATAACACCAGAATAGACCAGATAACTTCTTTTTTTAACATTAACGGAAGCAACTCAAGGTAAAAAAAAAAAGAAATTGCCCATAATATTAGGCTATATACATCATCGCTTGTCAGTTATGTGGAAGAACATTGAAAAACTAGAAAATAACACCAGAATAGACCAGATAACTTCTTTTTTTAACATTAACGGAAGCAACTCAAGGTCAAAAAAATAGGAATTGCCCATAATATTAGGCTATATACATCATCGCTTGTCAGTTATGTGGAAGAACATTGGAAAACTAGAAAATAACACCAGAATAGACCAGATAACTTCTTTTTTTAACATTAACGGAAGCAACTCAAGGTAAAAAAAAAAAGAAATTGCCCATAATATTAGGCTATATACATCATCGCTTGTCAGTTATGTGGAAGAACATTGGAAAACTTGAAAATAACACCAGAATAGACCAGATAACTTATTTTTTTTACATTAACGGAAGCAACTCAAGGTAAAAAAAAAAAGGAATTGCCCATAATATCATATACATCGTCGCTTGTCAGTTAAGTGGAAGAATTATGGAAAACTATAAAATAACACCAGAATAGACCACATAACGTCATTTAACATTGAACTTCTTTTTTTAACATTAACGAAAGCAGCTCAAGGGCAAAAAAAAATGTCGTAAACCGCTTCTCCAGTAAAGTAGAATTATTTCCTAAAGAGAGGGTCACTTTCGGATGGAGAGATGTCGATGCAAAGATATTTATACTGATACCAAAACAACTTCGGTATTTTTAAGTTCGCGGTACAGAAGAGGAGTCAAACTACCACCAGGATCATAAAACTATAACCCTGGAATTGGCCTAAACTCCTGGGAAAGCTTTGTCGAATATGTGAACTTGGGCGACGAAATGTTTAAAAACTTGCACCGGGATTATAAAATGTTGCAAAGACAGCTCACGGCCGTCTCTGTTAGTGGAAAAGTTTCGTTTAGTCGGCGCAACATCTGTGGTCATATGCCGGTCTCTTGTCAGTGGTGAAGCTCCATAGCGAACAAGGGGAATCTTATCAGCAGCAAGGCTTGACCAAAGTGTTCATAGTCCTGAGAGGCATTGGCGTGGTGAGCGTGTTCCAGCCAGGAGGCGTTGACTAGTTAGGGGTCATTAGTCAAGTGTTTGGCGTGTGTTTGCATCCAATGAGTCAATCACAGAACAAGGCCTTGGTGAAGGAGCGCCCCGTCCCGTCCCGCCCCGCCTCGGCCTCTCCGAACATTGTATATGCAGCTCAGAGAAACGTTCCGACACCTGACTCACTAGACGTTCCGTGGAGCCTGGACCACCACCACCATCACCACCACCACCATTACGACTGAAGAGAGCGAGCTAGCATTTGAGAGGCGACAGCAGCAGCAGTAAGGCAAAAACTGCACTGACAATACACGCGCACTCCCGTTGTAGTCCCGCGGCACCAGCAACATCATCATCATCATCAGCTGTAGGAAGGTAACAACAGGGTCGCGGACACACGCCCAGCCCCGTTGGTGCCCGTGGCGGCGCAGCGGTACCGGGGGTCGTATTATAAGCCGTTTCGTCGCCCAAGAACACATATTTGACAAGGCTTTCGTGGGAGTTGTGGGCATTTCCAGGGGTAGTTTTATGACCTTGGTGGTAGTGTGACCCTTCTTCTGTACCATGAACCTGAAGAAACACTCATTAGAACCCGACTGACCCCAACTTTGACCTTTAGAAATAGCTGATGTGAGAACCGAACGTGTCTTTAATACCAACCGCGGGGTCTATTTTAAGACATTTCGCCGCCCAAGAACACATATTTGACAAGGCTTTCGTAGGAGTTGTGGGCATTTCCAGGGGTAGTTTTATGACCTTGGTGGTAGTTTGACCCTTCTTCTGTACCATGAACCTGAAGAAACACTCACTAGAACCCGACTGACCCCCACTTTGACATTTAGAAATAGCTGATGTGAGAACCGAACGCGTCTTTAATACCAACCGCGGGATCTATTTTAAGACATTTCGCCGCCCAAGAACACATATTTGACAAGGCTTTCGTAGGAGTTGTGGGCATTTCCAGGGGTAGTTTTATGACCCTGGTGGTAGTGTGACCCTTGTTCTGTGCCATGAACCTTAAAGAACACTCATGAAAAACAGATTGACCCCCTCTTTGACCTCTAGAAATAGTTGATGTGAGAAGCGATGGTGTCTTAAAATTCGGCCTTATTTATCGCTCCCCGCGCCACCCAGGAAAGCCGTGGCTGGGATGAAGGAACAGAACTGAAAGCTGGCCTCTTGCACGCCTGTTGACGGCTGCTCATGGCTACTGAGGCGCCGCGACGGGGACTCTGGGACACTTGAAGTCGAGGGTCAAGGTCAGGCGGCGGAGAAAGTTGGCGTGTATATATATGTATAGCTTAGCGTGACCTCGTCAGGCACTGCTGGCCGGCCGGGGCACTGACCGCGTGTGTGTGTGTGTGTGTGTGTGACAGCCACGCGGGAGGCTTTTATCTTTTTTATCGATAGGGTTGAGGGAGTAGCGAAGCGGTGGTCAGCGTTGCCAAATTATCGTACGCATCACATTCCCTTTTCGTAATTTCTGACATATATAACTATCGCGAAAATTGAAGAAACCCATCACTAACATTTTCAACGATAACTTTAATTTGCTATTTGTAAAGGTACGAGAGTTTTAGGAATGAAAATGCCAAAAATACGATGTTCAGAGTACGACAGTTTGGCATCGCTGGTGGTGGTGGTGCTCATGGATGGAGTGAGTTCTTGGGGTCAAGGGTGGTGTGTGTGTGAGTGGGAGTGGTGATCATGAAAATGGTGTCAGTAATGTGGAAAGACGAACATCACCATAGTATATTGAACCCAACGTTGCCAGATTGTCGTACTCAGCCTTCTCTGTTTCCCGATTTCCGACCTAAAAATCGTCTCCTCCACCCCCCCAATTGTCGTACTCAGCCTTCTCTGTTTCCCGATTTCCGACCTAAAAACCGTCTCCTCCACCCCCAAAAACTGTCTTCATATAAAATCATCGATAAAACGGTTAATTATTGGTGTTTCTAGGCATGATTTACGGGCCAGAAACCGGTAAATACGCGGCTCTGAGTACGATAATCTGGGAACGGTGATAGAACTTGAAATGGTCGTGCTGGTAGTGACTGGTGATGATGGTAGTGGTTTACGAGAGATGAAGATAGACCGTAATATTAAGAACCAGGAGCGGATGTTAGTAGGCTAGTGGTTTAAGAAAGACTAAGATTACCCTAGCATCGAGAACTTTAAATTTCCCTACATGGTGTAAAATGAAGATTATCGTAACATTAAGAACTTTGAGCTGGTGTTGGTAGTTAGAACTTTAAGCTGGTGTTAGTAGGCTAGTGGTGTAAGAAAGACTAAGATTACTCTGACATCGAGAACTTTAAATTTCCCTACATGGTGTAAAATGAAGATTATCGTAACATTAAGAACTTTGAGCTGATGTTGGTAGTTAGAACTTTAAGCTGGTGTTAGTAGGCTAGTGGTGTAAGAAAGACTAAGATTACCCTAACATCGAGAACTTTAAATTTCCCTACATGGTGTAAGAAAAATGAAGATTATCGTAACATTAAGAACTTTGAGCTTGTGTTAGTAGTTAGAACTTTAAGCTGGTGTTAGTAGGCTAGTGGTGTAAGAAAGACTAAGATTACCCTAACATCGAGAACTTTAAATTTCCCTACATGGTGTAAGAAAAATGAAGATTATCGTAACATTAAGAACTTTGAGTTGGTGTTAGTAGTTAGAACTTTAAGCTGGTGTTAGTAGGCTAATGGTTTAAGAAAGACTAAGATTACCCTAGCATTGAGAACTTTAAATTTCCCTACATGGTGTAAGAAAAATGAAGATTATCGTAACATTAAGAACTTTGAGTTGGTGTTAGTAGTTAGAACTTTAAGCTGGTGTTAGTAGGCTAATGGTTTAAGAAAGACTAAGATTACCCTAACATCGAGAACTTTAAATTTCCCTACATGGTGTAAGAAAAATGAAGATTATCGTAACATTAAGAACTTTGAGCTGGTGTTGGTAGTTAGAACTTTAAGCTGGTGTTAGTAGGCTAATGGTTTAAGAAAGACTAAGATTACTCTAACATCGAGAACTTTAAATTTCCCTACATGGTGTAAGAAAAATGAAGATTATCGTAACATTAAGAACTTTAAGCTGGTGTTAGTAGGCTAATGGTTTAAGAAAGACTAAGATTACCCTTACATCGAGAACTTTAAATTTCCCTACATGGTGTAAGAAAAATGAAGATTATCGTAACATTAAGAACTTTAAGCTGGTGTTAGTAGGCTAGTGGTGTAAGAAAGACTAAGATTACCCTTACATCGAGAACTTTAAATTTCCCTACATGGTGTAAGAAAAATGAAGATTATCGTAACATTAAGAACTTTGAGCTGGTGTTGGTAGTTAGAACTTTGAGCTTGTGTTAGTAGGCTAATGGTTTAAGAAAGACTTAAGATTACTCTGACATCGAGAACTTTAAATTTCCCTACATGGTGTAAGAAAAATGAAGATTATCGTAACATTAAGAACTTTAAGCTGGTGTTAGTAGGCTAATGGTTTAAGAAAGACTAAGATTACCCTTACATCGAGAACTTTAAATTTCCCTACATGGTGTAAGAAAAATGAAGATTATCGTAACATTAAGAACTTTAAGCTGGTGTTAGTAGGCTAGTGGTGTAAGAAAGACTAAGATTACCCTTACATCGAGAACTTTAAATTTCCCTACATGGTGTAAGAAAAATGAAGATTATCGTAACATTAAGAACTTTGAGCTGGTGTTGGTAGTTAGAACTTTGAGCTTGTGTTAGTAGGCTAATGGTTTAAGAAAGACTAAGATTACTCTGACATCGAGAACTTTAAATTTCCCTACATGGTGTAAGAAAAATGAAGATTATCGTAACATTAAGAACTTTAAGCTGGTGTTAGTAGTTAGAACTTTGAGCTTGTGTTAGTAGGCTATTGGTGCAAGAGAGATTTAAGATTACCGAAGCATTGAGAACCGAGAATGTCTAATACTGGTAGTGACTATGGCGGTTCTCTAGGATGAAAGAAGGAAGTATATGCGAAGGATGATTGATGCTGACCGTAAAAGAGGATGAAGAAGAGGAGGAGGAGGAGGAGGAAGAGGAGGAGGAGGAGGAGGAGATTGAGTAATGATGGCAGTAAAAGGGAGATGGGCTAACACCAAGGTCTTCCCCCCTCCCCTTCTACCTCAACCCCCCCTCCCCTTCTACCCCTACCCTCCTCCCCTTCTACCCCTACCCCCCTCCCCTTCTATCTCTACCCCACTCCCCTTCTACCCCTACCCCGCTCCCCTTCTACCCCTACCCCCCTCCCCTACTACCCCTACCCCCCTCTCCTTCTACCCCTGCACAACCATTGCATAATCTGGCCCTTCCTCGCACCCCATTCACGCCCCCTACGACTGACTGGTTGAGAGAGAGAGAGAGAGAGAGAGAGAGAGAGAGAGAGAGAGGGGGGAATTAACTGTTCACGCCCATTTTTACAACTTAACACGCAGAATGAGCCTTTCCTGAGAGAGAGAGAGAGAGAGAGAGAGAGAGAGAGAGAGAGAGAGAGAGAGGAGGAGGAGGAGGAGCAAGAAGGGAAGAAGAAGAAGAAAACGAAGAGAATAAACAAGGAAAAAACAGGAGAAAAAAGAAGTATATTTTATTGAAGTGTATATAATCGGTTTTCGTGTCGTTGTTAAAATTAAGTCGATCTGTAGTATTTGACGGTCTCTCACACACACACACACACACACACACACACACACACACCTGTTGCTCGCCAGAATGTCCCATCAATATTTTTACAGCCGTTTCTTTGCACTTTTCTTTTTCTTTTCTTCTTTATATTTGTTTTAGAAAGAGTTTGGTGGTACTCGAACATTCGGTACTACCTGGAAATAGAGGAATATTTATAACTATCTGCAGAGTTTGATTTTCATTTGTTTATTTTTATTTTAATCTTGTTTATTATATCTTCATTCGTCTATAGGAGCTGTACTTTGCGGAGTTTTTTTTATATCGTTTTGCTGCATCCTTTACGGTAAAAAATATATATAATGAAAGTCCGTTATTTAAAGAATTTGCGATTTCACTTGTCCCCTAATGTCGCAGGGTGGGCAAGGCGACGCGCCCCCTGGTGTATGTTTATTATATCTTCATTCGTCTATAGGAGCTGTACTTTGCGGGGTTTTTTTTATATCGTTTTGCTGCATCCTTTACGGTAAAAAATATGTATAATAAAAGTCCGTTATTTAAAGAATTTGCGATTTCACTTGTCCCCTAATGTCGCAGGGTGGGCAAGGCGACGCGCTCCCTGGTGTATGTTTATTATATCTTCATTCGTCTATAGGAGCTGTACTTTGCGTTCTTTTTTTATATCGTTTTGCTGCATCCTTTACGGTAAAAAATATATATAATGAAAGTCCGTTATTTAAAGAATTTGCGATTTCACTTGTCCCCTAATGTCGCAGGGTGGGCAAGGCGACGCGCTCCCTGGTGTATGCCCCCATTGATTGATCTCCATTTTGACCTTTGGAAATAGGTTATGTGCGATCCAGAAGCATCTAAGAATACATTTAGCGTGGTTTTTATAGGAGTTTTGGGCACTCCTAGGGGTAGTTTAATGACCCTGGTGGTAGTTTGACCCCTCATCTTTACCATAAACCTAAAGATCACTCATAAGAACCTGATTCATCTTTGTGACCTTCGGAAATAGTTGATTTGAGTGGCAGAAGCGTCTCTTATAATTTCCCTCCTTCCTCCACTTCCTGTCTTTCCTTCCATCCTTCATTCCTTTCCTTCCTATGCCTGCTATCCCCCCCCCGTATACTTCCCCTCCTTCCCCCACTTCCTATCCTCCCCCCATTCTTCCTTCCTTTCCTTCCTATGCCTGCTATCCCCCCCTCCCTATACTTTCCCTCCTTCCCTCCATTCTTCCTTCCCTTCCTATGCCTGCTATCCCCCCCCCCCCCCCTCCTATACTTTCCCTCCTTCCCTCCATTCTTCCTTCATTTCCTTCCTATGCCTCCTATCCCCCCCCCCCTATGCTTTCCCTCCTTCCATCCATTCTTCCTTCATTTCCTCCCTTTGCCTGCTATCCCCCCCCTCCTATACTTTCCCTCCTTCCCTCCATTCTTCCTTCCCTTCCCGTCCTTACCCAACCTCCACTCATGAGTTCCCCTTTACCCCACCCTCCCTTCATCCACCTTTAGTCAGAATACGAACTTAACACTCTTCTCTCCCCCTCTTTGCAGGATGGTGTTGGGCGGAGGAAGTGAGGGCGGGCGGTATGGGTCAGTAGGGGAGAGCGGCGGCCTGATGGGGGAGTTCCAGTACTGCGGGAGTGGCGGCAACAGCAGGAGCGGCACCAGCAGCAGCTCCAGCAGCGTGGTGGACGAGGCCGACCACTGCCACATGACACACGACGTCTACCAGCGCCAGCCCCTGCTCGCTAACCACGACTCCTACATCAACGCCAACGGGTAGGTCCTCTCGCAGCCACGCCCCCTTCCCTTGGTTTGTGGTAATGGATATTTTTTGAGTTCTGATCTTCCTCTTCTCCTCCTGTCCTCTCTCAACCACGCCCCCTTCCCCTCCCTACATCAACGCCAACGGGTAGGTCCTCTCGCAGCCACGCCCCCTTCCCTTGGTTTGTGGTAATGGATATTTTTTGAGTTCTGATCTTCCTCTTCTCCTCCTTTCCTCACTCAACCACGCCCCATTCCCCGCCCTACATCAACGCCAACGGGTAGGTCCTCTCGCAGCCACGCCCCCTTCCCTTGGTTTGTGGTAATGGATAATTCTTGAGTTTTAATCTTCCTCTTCTCCTCCTGTCCTCTCTCAACCACGCCCCCTTCCCCTCCCTACATCAGCGCCAACGGGTAGGTCCTCTCGCAGCCACGCCCCCTTCTCCTCGTTTGTGGTAATGGATAATTCTTGAGTTCTGATCTTCCTCTTCTCCTCCTGTCCTCTCTCAACCACGCCCCCTTCCCCTCCCTACATCAGCGCCAACGGGTAGGTCCTCTCGCAGCCACGCCCCCTTCCCTTGGTTTGTGGTAATGGATATTTTTTGAGTTCTGATCTTCCTCTTCTCCTCCTGTCCTCTCCCAACCCCGCCCCCTTCCCCTCCCTGCATCAACGCCAACGGGTAGGTCCTCTCGCAGCCACGCCCCCTTCCCTTGGTTTGTGGTAATGGATATCTCTTGAGTTCTAATCTTCCTCTTCTCCTCCTGTCCTCTCTCAACCCCGCCCCCTTCCCCTCCCTGCATCAACGCCAACGGGTAGGTCCTCTCGCAGCCACGCCCCCTTCCCTTGGTTTGTGGTAATGGATAATTCTTGAGTTCTAATCTTCCTCTTCTCCTCCTGTCCTCTCTCAACCCCGCCCCCTTCCCCTCCCTGCATCAACGCCAACGGGTAGGTCCTCTTGCAGCCACGCCCCCTTCCCTTGGTTTGTGGTAATGGATAATTCTTGAGTTCTGATCTTCCTCTTCTCCTCCTGTCCTCTCCCAACCCCGCCCCCTTCCCCTCCCTGCATCAACGCCAACGGGTAGGTCCTCTCGCAGCCACGCCCCCTTCCCTTGGTTTGTGATAATGGATAATTCTTGAGTTAAGATCTTCCTCTCCTCCTCCTCTCCTCTCCCAACCCCGCCCCCTTCCCCTCGTGTGTGATAAAGGTTAATGGACCGTATTGGCTATACAGGCAGCGCCACATGTGGCCACTCAACTCTAAGCTGTCCTTTCCATAAAGTTCAAGTTATAGACTAGAGTGCGTCTGAGGCTGTCTCCGGGATACACGGCCATAGTGCCGCCATCGCTCCAAGCCGATGATAGCACACATTTCACTCCTTCCCGATTTCAGTTTTTCTCCATGTCAAACAGTAGAGTCAGGAAATCGGGTAGGAGTAAATTGTGTGCAGTCGTTGGCTTGGAGCGGTGGCGGTAACCAAGGCCTTGTATCCTGGAGGCAGCCTCAGACGTACTCTACTTGAATACTATGGAAATACTGCTTTGACACTTCACCGACTGGCCACGTGTGGTGCTGCCTGTATAGCCATTACGGTCCATTCTTGAGTAGTGATCTTCCTCTTCTTCTCCTGTCCTCTCCCAACCCCTTCCCCTTCCCCTCGTGTGTGATAATGGATAATTCTTGAGTAGTGATCTCCCTCATCTTCTGTCCTCTCCCAACCCCGCCCCCTTCCCCTCGTGTGTGATAATGGATAATTCTTGAGTAGTGATCTCCCTCATCTTCTCCTGTCCTCTCCTAACCCCTTCCCCTTCCCCTCGTGTGTGATAATGGATAATTCTTGAGTAGTGATCTCCCTCATCTTCTCCTGTCCTCTCCCAACCCCGCCCCCTTCCCCTCGTGTGTGATAATGGATAATTCTTGAGTAGTGATCTTCCTCATCTTCTCCTGTCCTCTCCCAACCCCGCCCCCTTCCCCTCGTGTGTGATAATGGATAATTCTTGAGTAGTGATCTTCCTCTTCTTCTGTCCTCTCCCAACCCCGCCCCCTTCCCCTCGTGTGTGATAATGGATAATTCTTGAGTAGTGATCTTCCTCATCTTCTCCTGTCCTCTCCCAACCCCTTCCCCTTCCCCTCGTGTGTGATAATGGATAATTCTTGAGTAGTGATCTCCCTCCTCCTCCCCTATCAATGACAACGGGTAGGTTCTCTCGTGTCCCCTTACACTGCTCGTCATTTACCCTTCCCCTCCCCATTTCTCGTCTCTTCTAATGGGTCTGTGTAGCTATAGTTCCTCCCTTATCGATGTCAATGGGTGTGTCATTTGCCAACTCCTTCCGTTAATAATGATACCTCAGACTACTAAACCGTATACATAATAAAACTTAATCTTTAGCGCCCTATCTACCCCTTCCCTCCTGTTACTGATAAGACTGAAGCCGTAACAATACCATATACCCTTTTTGAGCGCTTTGTTTCTTATCATTGTCATCTGGTATGCCCTCTGCCTGCCTACCCCTTCCTTCCCCTATTGATGGTAATGGGTAGTTTTTATGTCCTTTTCTTTAATTTCCTTTCCTTCCCATCCCATCCCTTCCCTTCCCTTCCCTTTCCTTTCCTTCCCTTCCCATGCCATCCCTTTCCTTTCCTTCCCTTCCCATCCCATCCCCTATATTTCCTTTCCTTCCCATTCCATCCCTGTTTTTATTTCCCTCACCTTGCAGTGCTATAAGACCTGTTTATCTGTAAGGGTGGGAAGGTGGATTTTATTAACTAGTGTGTGTGTGTTTTCAGGGTGAGTAAGGATGGCAGCGGCAGTGGCATGGTGAAGATTCCCATTCCGACGCCTCACAGAGATGAACCAAGATTCCCGAAGGAGAAATTCAAAACCCTCCTTGGTGAGTTTTTATATAGTGTCTGTTTCTTTCATTTCTATCCCATCTCTGTTGCTTTCCTTTCCTTCCCATCACATTCATTTCCTTTCCTTTCTGTTCCTTTCCTTTCCATCCCATCTCATGTATTTCCTTTCTGTTCCTTTCCTTTCCATCCCATCTCATTTATATCCTTTCCTTTCTGTTCCTTTCCTTTCCATCCCATCTCATTTATTTCCTTTCCTTTCTGTTCCTTCCCAACCCATCCCATTATACCTCCACCACTGTTTTCCAATGACTGTTAACATTGATTTACGCGTTTCAGCCTTCCTCTTCCTCTTCTCCAACTGGATCCTCACCACGGCGTCGCTCGCCCTCACCCACGAGCGGGTCCCCAACTACAAGCCGCTGCCCGATGTCACTCTAGATGCCATCACACCGCAGGATTGGGGCCTCGACGTCTCCGAGATTATCATCATGATCTCCATGTACCTGTGTGTCATGGTCTTGTTATTCCACAAACACAGGTGAGTGGCTGTGTGGCAATGCCTGTGTCAATAGAAATGTCTGTTGTAAATAATTTGTTATGCTATATCTATCTCTATGCCTCTGACCTGTTCACTACTGGAGATCCCCTTGAGAGACCAGCTGCAGAAGTCTCTAGTGATTTTGTTGATGCACCATTTCTTCATTCACAGCTCTCCCCATGCTTTTAAAGTATTAGGGCGATATTACGAGACACTCGCTTTTCACATTACATATTTCTAAAGGTCAAAGAGGAGAACAATCGGGCTCTAATGAGTGTTTCGAAAGGTTCATGGTACAGAGGAAGGGTCACACTATCACCAGGGTCATAGAACTACTACTGGAAATGCCCACAACTCTTACGAACGCCTTGTCAAATGAGTGTTCTTGGGCGATGATGTCTTGTAATACGACCCGTAGTATTCAGACACTGCTTCGATGGTACAGTTGTAGGGCCGTTTTTGCAATCATGGTTCCGTCAAGAGTTAGGTGATGTTTCAGAAGTGTCTCGCATGCAAAAAAGTTGCCTTACTCACGGTTCTCTCACTTTTCAGATGGATTCTCTTCCGGCGGGTATTTTTAATGATGGGTCTGCTGTATTTCTACCGCTCCATCACCATGTACGTGACGGTCCTCCCCGTCGCCAACCCCAACTACCCTTGTGCCCCCAAAGCAAACTACACCAGTCCAGTGTTAGTCGCCAAGCGGGTGATCCAGCTGCTCTCAGGGTTCGGCTTGTCCATCAACGGGAAGCACACCTTTTGCGGCGACTACATCTACTCCGGCCACACAGTCTGCCTTGTCCTGGCGTACTTGGTTGTCAGAGAATGTGAGTTGAGAAAGGAGAAGCATAGCATAATAGATCTGAAAACTGACACACACACCGTAACTCTTGCATAACTCTTTTTACACAACATCTACTCCGGCCACACAGTCTGCCTTGTCCTGGCGTACTTGGTTGTCAGAGAATGTGAGTTGAGAAAGGAGAAGCATAGCATAATAGATTTGAAAACTGACACACAACGTAACTCTTGCATAACTCTTTCTACACTACATCTACTCCGGCCACTAAGTCTTGCCTTGTCCTGGCGTACTTGGTTGTCAGAGATTGTGAGTCGAGAGAAAACTAGCATAATCTGGATCTAGATCTGGATATTAATGCGCAGGGCATCTGTACAGGTGCATAACACGCATATTTATGTTGGGTGTTGCGGGGACGGGGGAGGCGAGTGTGCAGGGGAGGGAAGTGAATCAAGTGTAATTGTTAGTGTTGGTGTGTTGTGGTGACAAATGAGTGTGTATTTCTTTTCTGAATGAGTCTATAAATATTTTTAAGTGGCTAATTCTTGATTAATTATTTTGTTTCAACTTAGCTTAACATAACATCATGGGAAATAAGTGTCTATTTGAGGTGTTGAGCAAAGAGTGATCCAAGCGTTGCGTTGACAGACACGCCGCGGCGCTGGTGGCTGCTGCACTGGTGCTTCGCCCTGCTGGCAGTGACGGGCGTGGTGATGGTCCTCATCGCCCGGGGCCACTACACTGTGGACTGCATCATTGCGTACTACATCACCACTCGGATATTTTACATCTACCACACACTTGCAAACAATGCAAATCTCAAGGTGAGAAATGTTATAGATCTTCAGTTGAGCTTACATGTCTAGTCACTGAGCTCACTATCCACACACACACACGCACACACACACTGGTGTCAATGATCAGACTTTTTGGGAGTCGGGGAATGAAAAAACAAGTTGAGCAATACTGAGCCAAAAGTTTGTTCCTCTTATCTGAAACTTGAAGGACTTGAAGTAGAACCTAACTTACAGAGATGAAGCAGAAACCATTTATACATGAACTTCTAGTTATATACTTTTTACTTAGTAGTCATATGATGCACGGCCTTAAAAGATGCAACCAACAGTTAGTCATGTGATCAGTTTAGCTTCAAACAATACCTCACCTTTTCAAACAGGATGCACATTTGTCATTTGAACAAGAACATATATTTTGTTCTGAATTTATGCATTCTTCTCATTCTGTTGTGTTTCACTGTACTAATCTATTTCTCTTCTCTTATTTTCATACTGGTTTTCCTTCCAGGAGAGTGGTCCAAACAACTTCTTTGAGCGGTTATGGTGGTATCCGCTATTCTGGCGGTTCGAGCGTAACGTGCAGGGCGTCGTGCCCCGGCACTATGAGTGGCCGCTGCCCTGGCCCAGGAGGTGGAGCAGCAAAAACCCACAAAGAACCTCCTAGTCATTTACTATGTATTGATAAGCTCACCTTTGTTGCATTTTAAACACTGAAACACTTAAGTCACTGCTCATTCAAAAGAAACTCCATTGGGCTATCTCAGACGACAAATGTTCAACCCCAATGTATGATCACCAGGCTCAGTGAGTGTGAGGAGCAAGTGGCAGGCTTGGAATGACGAGGAATGTGCATCACTGCCCCTTCGGAACATGAGGGTTTAGCAACAAGTGGAAAGTTGTAACCAGAATCCCCAAAGAACAGGAACTGTGGATAGTGAATGGCTCACCGGCAGCTTTTTAGTTTTCCTATCAAGTGTGTGTGGAGAGCAGCACTTGTGGCGAACGGTGAACCTTGCCGTGAAAAGTAAAGTGTGTAGCCGAGTTCGTGTTTTTGGGTCTCTGCGAGTGACCTGCGGAAAATGACATCTTCCACACACAACACACTAGTCCGTAACAGCCACTCCTGTAGATCCGATGAAACCTCTGGAGAAATTTTTAACCATATAGGCATAGAATAGGTATATATATATATGTATATACATATATTTTTTAGAAGAATCATACACCCCCTATGTTAGTCTTCTCTAATGTCTATAGATATCATTATCATTTTTCATATCAGGTGTTTTATACCTCATTAAACAGTGTAAAGATAGTGTCCAGGAGTGCAAGACAAAAGTGCCAATGAGAAGTGCATTTTGTAACTGCCCTGACCACCACCAACACGCCGCGCAGCCCGTGGTGGGCGGCGGCACGCAGGGACGACTCACCTAATTGTAAGCTAGTTGATTTTCCACCCAGAACTGAATTATATATGTGATAAACTTTTTTTTTTTTTTTTTTTTTCCATTGTACAAAAGTATCAATATAAGGATCTTGTAAATTTTAACTTGAAAATAGGTCATAATACAAACAGAAAGGTTATAACAGCAGGCAGTGATTGGAGGAAAGAAGCTTTGTAAGTTTGTACTCGGGCATGAGAAAATATTTTTGTAATAATTTCTTCTCTGCTGACGGCTGATGAGTGAATGGAGAGTAATGGATACTACTACTATGATTTCAGTATTTGATCACATCTTCCCACATACATATTTTATAGAAGTGGATGGCCTTAAGACATTCATTGAGACCCTTCCTTCGATGACCTGGGTTTGGTAGTCGGTAACAGTGTCATCCACTACGTCTGTACTTGTGTCAGTTCTAGTCACTGTCTACAGAGCATTGCCAGCCAGCCAGGCCCCCAGAGCACCTGTGGCTGTCACCAGTGGGCTCTTTTCCAGGCCATGAGTGGGGATTATCTTGCGTGTGTAAAGATTAAGATTTTCAAGGGTTAGTATGGTATGCTTGTACAGGAAACCCCCATTATACAACCGTTCATTATTCGACATTTGAAAATAACCTGCCCTGTTTTGTTGTTTTGACTTGCAATCTGGTGGGCTCTTCTTTTTCCAGGCCTTGAGTACGGATTATCTAGCGTGTGTAAAGATTAAAATTTTCAAGGTTAATATGCTTGTACAGGAAACCCCCGTTATACAACCGTTCATTATTCGACATTTGAAAATAACCCACCCTGTTTTGTTGTTTTGACTTGCAATCCGCGCCATTTTGATATTAATTTTCAAAGGGCGCCCAGACATCCATGAGTCAGCCAGCCAGTGCCGTTTAGAGGACGGGTTTGCCTCACACCAGGGATGCCACGTTATCGCACTCACCACACTGGATTTTTATATTTCTAAATAACTAAAAGTGGGTGATTTTTTTTAAAAGTTTTTTTTTTTTTTTTTTTTTTTTTGAGACGTTTTTTTTAATCTGAAATTGACACATAAACGTTTAGAGGCTGCGTACGACAATTTGGTAACACTGCCTCACACGGCCCTGCTGACTTGTCCATAAGGATCATTACTGCCTTGGCTCACCCTAAGACCCTGACTACTACTACCAGCAAAGACTGCCGTGTGCTCACCAGCCTGTTGTGGCAATGATTTTGGGGCCGGACAAGAAAAAGCAGTTAGCCTCCACTGGCACGGGTCTAATAAAGTACAGTCATCCCTCAAATAGTACGGTTTCCAATAGTTCGGTTTTGGTTTTATGTGGATTTTCTAAGAAGATTTTTAAGGATTTTTAAATATCCCAGTGAGCAGGAAATTTAAAAATCCTTAAAGATCTTCTGTGACAATCCATATAAAACCGAAACCGAACTATTGAAAACTGTACTATTTGAGGGATGACTGTAGTTAAGATGAAGAACATTCTGGCAGCATGGATTGAAGACAAGATGCACAGTGATGTCTTTCTTCTTATTTTCCCTTCGATAAAAATACTACAGTAATAACAAAACTTGCATACTTTCATTTTTAATATATGTGCAAGATATGCTCCTTCCTGGCTGCCAGTTGGTAGCCCGCTGAGCTTCACGGACTATCTGCCATCAGCACCACTACTATGAAAACACCACGGCCGCTACTACTACTGGCAAGGCGCAAAAAAATAATCAGATTTTTATCATTTTTATTGAATTTTTCTTGGATAAAGGTTATCGGGAACCTTTACTCAACAGTTGCGCTATTTGATCACATTTTTAGGAGTCGACCCATTTGAACAGCAAGGGTTTTTGTGTCTTATTTGTCAAGGTCACTGATGTATCCAGGATTCATAACATGAGATGAAACCATAAAGTAGGGCTGTACTATTTACTCTGTGCCCTGAAGTCTTAAATATGTGACGGCACTTGATGCTTTAATGCTGTTACTCCAAGTCCTGACGTGTGTCCTGGAGTCATGTGCATCTAAGTGATTGACTGGCGTATGGATAATGAGTGCAGGCTACACACACTCACCTGTCTTGGAGTCTCACTGGGGCCAGGCCAAGGTGTGCTCTGGGGGCAAGGCAAGATAAAGCAAGGGAGGTTCCATGCCCTGTGTGGAGCCCCCTCAGAGGGATGGGAGGCGTCATTGTTGTGTGTGGTGACTGTTTCAATGTGATACTAAATACTCACTCCACCTCACAATATTATGTGATGAATAATGTAGGTTTTCAATTGAACTTCTGTACAATATTCTGTTTCTTGGCTTGTATATTTTTTTGTATATTCAGAGGAAACTGTACAAATTTCATACTGAGTCTTTTGTAGTGTACTCTGATGCAAATTTGCCTTGTAGAATACATGTATATATTTCACTGAGAATGTCCAATCTTCCTGTTCAGGATATGTGTGTGCTTGGCATGCCTGTGTGTCCTTGCAGTGAGCAGATCTGACGCCAGGCAACGACACACTCGCCAGGGTGGTCAGATGTGCTGACTCACTTCCTCTCGGAGAGTCGCCTTCACCAACAAAGATTTCGTTGCGTAAGAACTCGCTAGATTGATGTCAGGGATATTTTTGTCTAAGTAGAAAAGAGTAGATTGATTGCCTTTTATCAATGAAACTGGTATTTCTTGAATATTTTGAATCTTATTTATTTTTCCCTAAAAGCCTGTTGTGAAGTAATTAACAGTTTAAGTCCATCTCAATAATTGTTGCATCCATGTATCATTTCTGGTCTGTGTGTGAGGTTGTCTCGGCCTTCATGAGTGTCACAACTTACTCGCCCAACAATGCCCGCAAGATTTGATAATCGAAGCAGACGTGTGTGATCCTGCGGTGATCACGGGGCTGGGGATGACTTGGCTCTGGTGCACGTATGTGTGAGTGTATGCATGCATGCCTTAACACACAAGGGCAGGAGTCATTTAATCAACAGTTCATAGAATTGATTGTTCTCTGCTACTTTATAGTAACCTTTGCAATTTTTTTACAGAACCGAGTAACTTAAGAGATTTATAATATTTATCATTCAAAGGTTTTAAAGGATTAAAGATTTTTCAACACTGTGCTGGAACCCAGAACCCAGGGTGAGGGGATCACCCCTTTCCTGTCCTGGTGCCTGGTACAGGAGCTGCCCCCAGAGGCAAGTCACCCCTGGCTGAAGATTTTATGGATTCAGTGAATCATTTAGAGATTTGTGTGTTTGTTGTGGTGGTGGACTGCCTGGCTGCCTTGATGCGGCGAGGCAGACTGCATCACCACCAGGTATTATGCTCATGTTTGTGGAAGACGGATTATGTTTTCAGCCCTTTGACGTTCAGATGACTTCCGATTGTGATCTTCCAAAAGTGTGACTGTTGCAAGCCGCTAGCCTTTGTCGAGTTGAATTTATTTGTACAGTTGTCTTGGTCATGATTTTTTTTACAGTAAGGATTTATTTTTTTGCCATAAGTGAATGTTGAGAAGACTGACAGTGTTACAGCAAACCAGAGAAAATGTGGACCATAAACTTACTTCAGCTTTGTAATTGTGTTTCATTATGAGTCATGCCGGTGTGGAGCAATGATTGATGCTTGTATGTGCGTGCCTGAAGAGAGAGATCACATTAGAAAACACACACACACACACAACTTTAACCCGGTAGCAGCGACGGGCCAAATTTGTGGCTTTACCGTGTAGCAGCTACGGGCCAAATTTGTGCCATGATATAAACGCCCCAAAATAGATGATACATAATCTGATCACAAATGCTTTGATAGAAATGAAATGGTTTGTGTGAGTGATGATTTTTTCTCATTTTTCTCGCTTGGAGGGACCATTAAGAAACATGATCCCCGCTGCTACCGGGTTAAACCTATCCAGATTTAGGTTTACAGCATTCCTGAGACTAAGCTGCTTGTGTAGGCCTTGGTGTGGGTTAGAAACAGCACTAATTAACATATGTATTTTGAATAAAGGAGTGTCAGGAGGCTAAGCTGGCCCTAGTTAGCTTATGTTACCTAGTTGCAGTGAGACCTTGCTGTTTCGCTTTCAGAGGAGATGGGCACAGTTAAAAAATCTCAGCAAAACCTTAGTGCTCCACATTCAAAGGAAATTATAACTTGTCCTGTTTATTGATGTCTTTGAAGTATGACAGAATGAGTAACTAAGCTCTTTGTAATGCTGGGCTGGAGTGGTTAACCTGTTCAAAATTATAACTTGTCCAGTTTATTGATGTCTTTGAAGTATGACAGAATGAGTAACTAAGCTCTTTGTAATGCTGGGCTGGAGTGGTTAACCTGCTCAAAATTCTTAGTTAATTTATGCCACAAAATAATGAATATATTGAACTTTATTGATGTCCCGGAAATCTAATGGAATGGTTGACTAAAACTGTAATGCTGTGTCGGGCGTGTTGGACCTGCTCAAAATTCCTAGTTGATGCATGCCACAAAATAATGAATCTGTAAAGACTTATTGATGTCCTTGAAGTATTACAGAATAGGTAACTAAGCTCATGGTAAGGCTGTGTTGGAGTGGTTAACCTGCTCAAAATTCCTAGTTAATGCTTGCCACAAAATAATGAATCTGTTAGTGATTAACCAACAGTTTCTTTATGGAGATTGCCACCTATTTTTAGATGCTGTGGGTCTAACCTCCAAAGCCCCATGGACGCCCCACAGAACGTATCCACATGAAATCCAACCCCTATAATTAAACTAGTTGAGATGACGTACCTTGGGAGCTGGGAGCACTGAGTAATCACTAATAATGGGTGGACTAGTTGAGGAGGTAACTGGTGATTTGTAGCAGAAGGGGGGAGGGGGAGGCCGGAGGAGAGTGTTGAATGTATCGTTACAGACTTTTATGTTCTCAAGGTTTCAGTTCATAGCCAGATAGTCTAAGAACATAGGGAAACTGCAACAAGCCGAGTGGCCTACACAGGGCAGCTCCAGAATCCCCCCCAAGCTCCAGAATCCCCCCCATGAGCCCCAGAATCCCCCCCATGAGCCCCAGAATCCCCCCCAGCTCCAGAATCCCCCCAGATATGAACATCAATCATTACAGCTGAATGCGTGAACTGGCTGAGGAGGGAACTGGTGATTTATGGGAGAGGAAGGAGTGTGTTGGATGTACCGTTACAGATTTATTGTTATTCATGTTTCAATGCATAGCTGGATAGTCCTGACAGATATGAACATCAGTCACCGTAGCTGAGCGTGTGAACTGGCTGAGAAGGGAACTGGTGATTTGTGGGAGAAGGAGGAGAGTGTTGGATGTACCGTTACAGATTTATTGTTCTCCATGTTTCAATGCAGAGCTGGATAGTCCTTATGGCAGATATGAACATCAGTCACCGCAGCTAAGTGTGTGAACTGGCTGAGGAGGGAACTGGTGATTCGTGGGAGAAGGAGGAGAGTGTTGAATGCATCGTTACAGACACATTTTTCTTTTCTAGGTTTCAATGCATAGCTGGATAGTCCTTATGGCAGATATGAACATCAGTAATTGCAGCTGAATGCGTGAACTGGCTGAGGAGGGGACTGGTGATTTGTGGGAGAAGGAGAAGAGTGTTGAATGCATCGTTACAGACATTTTTCTTTTCTAGGTTTCAATGTATAGCTGGATAGTCCTTATGGCAGATATGAACATCAGTAATTGCAGCTGAGCGTGTGAACTGGCTGAGGAGATACCTGGTGATTCGTGGGAGAGGGAGGAGACTTGAATGTATCGTTACTTAATAAGATTTCAATGCATAGCTGGATAGTTTGTATGGCAGGTATGGTGGGTTTAAATGCCCTAACAGCCGTAAAGAGTTCAGACAGTTGGTGATATAAGCCGCACAAGTCAATCAGCGAAGGTAACGACTTAATTATGCGCCCCACACTTGCGCGCGAAACCCCTTCCCTGGAGGAGCTCGGGCCTCGGAGCGGCAGACGAGCGAGGAGGTCGGAGGAGAAAGCACCGTGGCGGGCGTCCCTTCGTCACTACACAGCTTCGGGGCCGGTTGTTACCTGTGGACTGGTGCATTCCTATAGGTGAGCAAGAGGTACCTGTAATACCCCATGATAGGGCTGGGCTTTGGTGGACAGCAGTGGTGGAAGGGTTGTAGTGTTGGCAGCTGGCGACGCAGAACTGGGTCGACTGTTATTAGGGGACGGTGATTCAGTATTTTCCCGTTTCACTGTCTTATGTATTTAATGTATTATTTTTTCCCGTCACTGGAGTGTGTCGAGGGTGATTTCTGTGGTGGTGCCCTAGTAGGCTGATCCTTTGGGAATACTGACCACCAAATATATTTCATTTATTGCCGTAACTGGCAAGCCTGGCAGCCATTGTCCTGGGTACTTTTTTTATTTGTGTGGATGTTGGAGGTGGTTTTGGAGATCGTGATGTGGAAATTGAAGTGAGTATACTGACGTCCAGAACCGGCAGATTTGTACCGGTAATTTTGGTAAGGAGGGGGCCACGTATAAACTGTAATTGCGTGAGGGATGACTCTTGTTGGCGACTGTACATTGAGTCGAACTATCAAAAAGCTCAAAATGAGTTATTCTCTAACAATATAATTAGTAAGTCTGTGCTAAATATGTCGAGAGAAAACGATTTACTCGGATACGCGCGCTCAATCCAAGAAAGTCTACGGCGATCAACAAGACCATTTCGCTTCCTGACTCGACAAAAAATGACCCGAAACACCGACTTAAAATTCTAGGCGACGGTAAGCTGAAAGACGTTACATTTCCGCATTTTTCATGGTTCTAAGCTGTTTTATGCACAAAAAAAAAAATCGATTTTTCCTCCGACGCTGGGGTGGGGAGGAAATTACAATATACCAAGACGCTGAAGATTAGTGCTAACAAGGCTTTAGACCAAGTAGTTGGGCCTTTTTCTCAAAGTGCTACACTTGATGGTGTTCTATCATTCAAAATGAGGAAAAAGTGAGTCTCCCCAAGAACTTAACCATACCTAATGCACAATCAGTGAAGCCGACTCTGGTAATCGGATGGTTTATACAAGGTTTTACACTACTTGAAAACACCAATACTTTGAGAACTGCCTCCTCGCATTCCCCTTAGATTTCTCTTAAATGGTTTCATGCATCCGGCCCCAAGTGGAGAACTATTACCGTCGACGATCTGTAGAAACTGTTCAAAGCAAATCGAGCGTTTGTTGTGACGTCCGTGATGGGCGGCAGGCTGCGGTGTTTCCACTTCGCTGTCTCCGGTGGTCGTGGGCGGTACATGGCATATAGCGCAGTGGTGACAGCAGCTGGTGGAGGGTAGGTGTCCTAACCCCCCCAAGTGTAGTATCTTAATTTGGTGGCATAACCACCCGTTAAGGTAACCACGTGTTGCAGTCTTTATGTATAGGTACCTACCCTACATGTCTATATAGTCTTCAATAAAGAAATATAAAATAATGGTGAATAAGTTCAATAAGATTGACTGAGGATAAGCGGAACAAATAAATAAATTTTTAATTGCTTCGACTCGGTGACTCTTTTCAGGTGTCGGTGCTTCAATCTCCTTGCTCGTGTTGGCGTGGCTGGCTCACTTGTGTGCCGTGTTCGCTTCAGTGAGGGGCTGATAAAGCGTGCGTGTAAGTAGATTTACATAATGTTCAGACCTACACAGCCTGTGGTTCAGACTGTGATTTCTCCGCAAACCTGAGTGAAACGAGATCAAGCTACCGCAGTGACGTTGCATCCCTTAGCGAATTGGAGATCTCTTGAATCAAAATAATTGCTGATAGGAGATAGAAATTATAAGGCAACCGTACATTAATTTTATATTTGAGTAACGATTACAACCTATAATTATTCTGTTTCTGGGTTTTAGTCGAAGTATAGTATTGATTCCGAAGTTATTCCTCGTGGCCGTATAAGGTAGTGCCATCTCGCTATTTAGGGGCATCATGGCGTTGTGTGCGGTTTAGTACGTTCATTTTAGGCAGAGCATGAAAGTGAAGATTCACAAAGGTACTTCACGGGTGTGTGGTCTACCTCAGCATCGGTCGTCTACTGTATCGGTATAAATAATTAGTGAGACTAGTGTCCACTTACTGGTGCTTCGCTGCTCGCCTCGAAGCAGTGTTGTTAAAACTTTCATATTTGTTTGAAAATTATGTAGTCGCAACCGGAGATCTAAGCAGGTATTTATGGCATGGGTCCACCGCCTAGATCCTGCCAGGAGGTACTCGGGATGGGAAGTGGGCCTGCATGGAGACTCGCCCGGCGGGACCCCCGGACTTGGCGTCGTATGGTGGGCGAGGCGACGCGCTCCCCCGGCATATGCCCCCATTGACTGATTGATAAATGTCCTTACGGCTGATGACCATGCCTGAACTGCTTACTCTAGGTGTGGTCTTGTGAAGGCTTGTAGAGGATAATGAACGTATGTGTGCAGAGTCAGTCAAAGGATTGGTAATGAGGCCCACCATCTTGTCTGCTCTTTGGACTGTTTTACCGATTGACGGTTCGGTTGTTAAGATTGCCAAACCCTCAGTGTATATGTTTACACTGTGGCCACACCCAAGTCCTTTTCTCGGCACAACACTTAGTGGAGTTTCTGGTATGCTATTTGTTATGTTTTCTGTTGTTACTGTTGTATGTAGCTGGCTGCTGTTATAGGAGCTTTGTAATCGTTTAAAGAATTCCCTCTTCCGGGTGGGGGTGGGGTGGGGTCGGGGGTGAACTTGCATATGAGTTTGTGCATTGCTTTTTTACAATCTCATTTTCTTTTGTAATTAGTGTATGGGAGTGAGATGTGGACAGTGCTCTATAGACACAAGTCAAAGATTAAAAGCGAGTTGGGGAGTTGCTTGAGGGGTAGGTATGTGTGTGGGCAGTGGAAGAGGGACTGAATGGCAGATATGCAGGCAGTGAGGGGTGGAGAGAAATGCGCTAGAGTACAAGAAAATGTTTTATTATTTGAACCCCTGGAGAGGATGGACGATGAATAGGGGTCATATAGGAGCTGGATGAGTAAGGGGAAGGGGTTAACTAAGGGTAAGGTGGATGGATGGGGTGGAAATAAATGTGATAATGGAGGGTTTGGTGGATGCTTCATGAATGCCTAGGAACAGGTTGGGATGAGAGAATTGTGCACATGGCTTAACTGCAAGGTCTATATGATACTAGGAAAAATAAGGACGGCAATAGGTTTGTTTCAGGGTAAATCTATACAACTCTTTAATGCCACTATTTATTTACATGGTTACAGTGTACCACATAATTTACAATACACTATTATATAATACAGCTAGTAAGAGTACACAAAGCCAAGACTGCCACCTCGCTGTATGGAGGTATAAAAGTGAGATGCTCACCCTGCATCTCATCCAACCTCAACTTGACAGGGGGTGACTGCATCTGTAGTCAAGCCTGGCACAGGCTTTCATGACATATAGGCCAAAGAAAGACCGGTTCAACTTGTCTTTCTACAGCCAGTAATATAACAATATAAAAAGTGCCTTTTAGCAACAATAAACAGTTTCATGTCAAACTACATCCAATGACAAAGCCACTGACATACCATTTATAAGGATAAAAGTATTTGGTGGAGTTAAAATTGACAAAATATTTTGGCGCGCGGAAAATGCCTGGAGCTGGTCAGATGGGATGGGATGCAAATATCCACAGAAAATAACTTACTGAAACGTGTACAACAAGGGGTTCATCCATTTCATTGATGATTTTGATACCATTTCATTTTGTTCTCATTCACTCTTAAACTCTACTGCAAATTAACACCTGTTTATAATCTCCAAGTACCACGGTTTGCTTGTTATGTCCAAATTTTAATTTTGCAGGAAAGATGGAGAGCTTGATAAGCTAGAGAGACTCCACAAGGCAGAAGTTACTTTTTTATGGTGACTGGACAGCAGGCAAATATGATGCAAAAGGTATCTGGTGTTTCAAATTTCTGCCAATCATAATCTTTACCTTTTTACCTGAAAGCACGCTAAATCTATTCTCAGACACCAAAAACTTACATCAATAGTAAATACCAAAACCTGGCTTTCTAATTTTTCCAGGGATTTCAGGCACCTAGCCAAAATGTATCTCTAACGATTTTAATTAATCTTTCTCACCTCTGATGGCAGCCCTGCTGTCACATGTCTCTGAATTAAGCTGAACTCTCCACTCAAACTTTCTCTAAATTCCACTCTGGACAATTCAGGGCATATTCCTCTCACTCATTTTACCTCTGACCAGGAGTCGGTCAGAACACTTCTTTCGGAAGCCATGCTGGCGATCAGAACGGACAAATGATATATGCTTAAAAAGTTTCCCATTAGAATGGTTTCAAAAGCTTGGTGAGACAAGAAAGTTATAGGACGGTAGTTTGAAGCCTCGAAATAGTTACCCTTCTTAGGCATATGCTGTAATAAATAAATGTAATGAAAGTATGTATATACATCCGATTGTTAGAATTTGGTGTAATCTATGGCAGTATTCTACGACCATTTTTGATGCACATAAACACGGGATGGATTGCAGAGGGACTGGGGATGCCTTTACACTAAAGTTTCAAACTTACTTTCAGGTGTGCTGCGCTGTGGTGTCACAATCCTCTAACAAGTCACCGGCACCTGCCTGGAAGTGGAGGATGCCTTGCAGATTGGTGGGACAACCCAGCCATCAGTCAAGCTTAGGAAGCCATCTGTCAGAAAGAAGGTTAGATGCTAAGTTGGAAAAGAATTTGCTGTTTCACAAAACAAATTAAATGCCTTAAAATTGATTGGAGACATGATAACGAAGAGATTGGAGGAAGAGTGCATATCTGACATATAGACTGTAGATGGTTGCTTACTATTGTTGTCATGAAAGGTTTTATGTCAAAAAATCAACTTCAAATAACTTTGTTGTTTGAGTAATGTCTCCTTTTCTTTCCTCACAGAGCATGCTGACTGTGGCTTATGTTTTACATTATAGGAACTCGTTTCACTGAACATGCACAAAGCCGTCAATTTTATCTTTGCATCTGTAAGGCCGGAAACTTGTTGCTGCGTCTGCCTTGTATATTTGGGATTAATTCTTCAAGTAAATGTACTCAGTAATTGTATCAATGTACTTTAGATTCATACACTTTATTATACAAATAGGGTAGAAATTGTACAGGTTCAGTAGAAAATTTGCAGAACTGTCACAAATACTACCCATTAATAGGCCTAAAAAACTGCTAAATAACCTTATAAGTCAAAGATGCCTAAAAGAGGCTCCGGAGAAAAACTGGAAGGAGATCTTGATAAATCAGACGAGATGAGTGTCCCTGCCGGTGTGTTTAATGAGGAGCCTTGAAGACAATGCATTACAGAAATACCTTATGCTAATAAAAATTTACAAAATTATGCTTCCTGAACAATGATAAAAGATGGGCTGCTGAAGGAGTGGAAGATCCTCTATTTTATTGTTCAACTTTTTTGTTGCAGGTGTGCTCGACTGTGGTCCCCATCGGGTGTTGCAGCCCTGCAGCAAACCACCTGAACACGCCTGGGTGGAGAGATGTCTCATCATACATTGGTGGAACAATCGGCTGTCAGACTTCAGGAGCAGTCTATCCAGAAGAAGGGAAGATGTTGAGTGGCTTCAAATTGCTTGTGGGTGGATATAATAACGGAGACTGGAGATACATTGGTTAACTGGCTGATATTTTAAGCTTTCCTTGTAAATGTTTTCAGTGTTATCTGCATGTTTTGTTACATAACTTAATTCTGACAGGTATCTTCAACAAAATATTCCCAACATTGAGTGTGTGACCACTGTCTGGGAGGTATCAAATACATTTTAGGGACACTCAAATTTGTTTCTTTTAAAACCAAATACTCGCAGTATTTCTCCGGAGGGTCTTTTAAGTATTATGGACTTGGTATAGTTTTTAAGGCCAGAAGGTACCCAAATACAGTGGCTTTTTCTGGATTATTTATTAAAATATAGAGAGAGAGAGAGAGAGAGAGAGAGAGAGAGAGAGAGAGAGAGAGAGAGAGAGGGTATAGTTTTTAAGGCCAGAAGGTACCCAAATACAGTGGCTTTTTCTGCCTTAGTAATTAAAATGTAGAGAGAGAGAGAGAGAGAGAGAGAGAGAGAGAGAGAGAGAGAGAGAGAGAGAGAGAGAGAGAGAGAGAGAGAGAGAGAGAGAGAGAGAGAGAGAGAGAGAGAGAGAGAGAGAGAGAGAGAGAGAGAGAGAGAGAGAGAGAGAGAGAGAGAGAGAGAGAGAGAGAGAGAGAGAGAGACAGAGAGAGAGAGAGAGAGAGAGAGAGAGAGAGAGAGAGAGAGAGAGAGAGAGAGAGAGAGAGAGAGAGAGAGAGAGAGAGAGAGAGAGAGAGAGAGAGAGAGAGAGAGAGAGAGAGAGAGAGAGAGAGAGAGAGAGAGAGAGAGAGAGAGAGAGAGAGAGAGAGAGAGAGAGAGAGAGAGAGAGAGAGAGAGAGAGAGAGAGAGAGAGAGAGAGAGAGAGAGAGAGAGAGAGAGAGAGAGAGAGAGAGAGAGAGAGAGAGAGAGAGAGAGAGAGAGAGAGAGAGAGAGAGAGAGAGAGAAGAACACATATTTGACAAGGCTTTCGTAGGAGTTGTGGGCATTTCCAGGGGTAGTTTTATGACCCTGGTGGTGGTTTGACCCTTTTTCTTTACCATGAACCTAAGAAAACACATATTTGACAAGGCTTTCATAGGAGTTGTGGGCATTTCCAGGGGTAGTTTTATGGCCCTGGTGGTAGTTTGACCCTTTTTCTTTACCGTGAACCTAAGAAAACACATATTTGACAAGGCTTTCGTAGGAGTTGTGGGCATTTCCAGGGGTAGTTTTATGACCCTGGTGGTAGTTTTCTGACCTTTTTTACTTTATGAACCTAAGAAAACACATATTTGACAAGGCTTTCGTAGGAGTTGTGGGCATTTCCAGGGGTAGTTTTATGACCCTGGTGGTAGTGTGAGTCTTCTTCTGTACCATGAACCTGAAGAAACACATAATTGACAAGGCTTTCGTAGGAGTTGTGGGCATTTCCAGGGGTAGTTTTATGACCCTGGTGGTAGTGTGAGTCTTCTTCTGTACCATGAACCTGAAGAAACACATAATTGACAAGGCTTTCATAGGAGTTGTGGGCATTTCCAGGGGTAGTTTTATGACCCTGGTGGTAGTGTGAGTCTTCTTCTGTACCATGAACCTGAAGTAACACTCATTAGAAGACGACTGACCCCCTCTTTGACCTTTAGAAATAGGAGAAGTGAGTGTCTTATAATCCCAACCTTAATGATCCTGCATGAGATTGGGATAATGATATTGTAGTCTATTGTAGATGAGGCTGATAATACAGGTAGTCTTCACATTACAACGTATGCTACTTGCGACTACTCACAGTTACAACCAGGGACTGGACTCGTCAAACCACTTATGAGACCTGTCGTTGCAAAGTCTTCTGGTGACTGTCCACTCACAACACTCCTTGAGTTTAGGCAGCTCCGATGGTGATGAATCAAGTCACAGCCTGGCCGTCATTTAATTCATCGCCACAGGAGCCGCCTAAGGATCAAGAGAGTTCACAGTGGACAGGGTTACCAGAAGACTTAGCAACAAAAGGTCTCATAAGTTTGATGAATCTGACTCCAGGCCAATAATAATTATTAAGAATACTTGGTTAGAAAATGAGCTGACATTTCAGATATTCCGCTGTGGGTAGAACAGCTGATTATTTACAAAGTGTTCCCTCGCCTACTACCCCCCTACCCTGTGTACTGGCCTTACCTGGGAACGGACAGAGCTTTTACTTGCCTAGCAGTATAGGAGTTCTCTAGTGTGGGTGACAGATGAACAAAGTAAACAATTTAACCCTCAGGGGATTTTTTTTTACAAGGGAGGCAGCTCAGTGGCAAGAAGCAAAGACTGGAACAAAAAGGTGCGCTAATCGTTGCTCCAGTGAAAGAACACAGAATGAGGAGGCCAAAAGAAAGGTGTCATGATACTCTCTTCTTGATTCTGGTTAATGACTGCCTGTATTAACGTGCCAATATCTCTTCTGATTAATCAGCAAACTAACAATTTCAGTTGGTTCAAGGTAGATACCACAGAGTGCGGTAGGTAGATATACTACACCCACCCCCTTCAAAAAAAAAGAAAGCGACAAACTTACAAAAATATTAGTGAAAACTTGAGCTTCGAATGATTTTTCCCTTTAGACGAGGCAAATTATTAAAGACAAGTACAACTGACTTCTTTCTCACCATTATTCCACATTCACTAATTCTCAATAATCTGCAAGTTCTTCCTCCTCGGAGCGACTTCGTGCCGAACCAGCGGCTACTTTATGGAACTGAATCAAGGCCTGTCACAATAATTTCTTCTTCTTCTTCTTCTTCTTCTTCTTCTTCTTCTTCTTCTTCTTTCCACGTTTTCCTCCATCTCAAATATCAGTTTCTCTACTTAACTTCTCGATCTTTCCCCTCCTCCTCCTCCTCCTCTTCTTCCTCCTCTTATAGCTTCATGAATGCCAAGTCCGACTTTTGTATATGGGCACGTGGCGCGCTTCCTGGACGTCGATCAGTCCTCCTTCAAAGTGTTGTTTCTGTACGCGACAACCCTGAGCGGAGGAGACCAAGCTAGGGGACGCCCACGTAACTCATGACTGGGAAAAGTCGATCGATCCTGCCGGGAGGAACTTGGGACGGACAGGGCTCCTGATAGGGAGGTTGCTCGGGGGTACCGTCGGGACGCGGCAAGTGAGTGCGCAGCGGCGCGCCTCTGGGCGTATGCTTCCCGTTATTAGTTAATTGGATCCCTCTCCCACCATAATTCTCTATCCCTCCTGCCCTATTGGATTTTCTAAGAAAGTAAAGGAGGAAAACATGGCTATTGGCTACGCACGTAAAAGATAAGCTTCAAATCTATGTCAAGCCGAAACATCCTGACACACGCGCTGACGTCAGGAGGGGGGAGGGGGGATGAGGTGGCGGGAAGGAAGGAAGCGTCACTTATCAACTCAAATCCCTTTAATCCCTCGCTACAGTAACCAAGCCAGCAGCGATAACCCGTCGAGGAGGGTGAATATAAGTGAGTGGCGGCAGGGAGGCGGACTTGTATCTCCCCTTCGTCCCTTCACGCCAGTAAGTCACGATGGCTCTCCCTCGCCCGCTCACCGCCCTGTTGCTCCTGCTGGCGTGCGCTCTAGCCTCGGCCCAAGGTTAGTCATGTAGTAAAGGTAAAGTTGAGGCATACACTTACGCTGCCCCAAGCCTCGGTGCTCATCTCCGTCACCTTGGTCTAGTTACAACAGCTCCTATTCGACCTCTCTACACTAACGATTCATTCCATTTTCTGTTTTTGTATTTTTTCTTTTTTACAACAAAGGAGACAGCTCAAGGGCACACAAAACGGAAACAATAAAAAAAGCCCGCTACTCGCTGCTCCTAAAAAAATGAATCCATAGAGGTACACACAAAGTACCAGTTTCTTGTGTAAATTATCCGTTTTTCTTTATCAGCAGAGAAGGCAGCTCGGTCAAAAATAAAAGAAAATGGTTTGTAATGTGCATCTGTCTTTCTGCTGCCGATGACACGCACACATAATCATTTCTTGGGCTAACTTAGGGCCGCTTTCATAGCCGTTTTGTCTGTCTTGATCGTTACCAATGGCGGCGATCGACGCTATAGTTTTCCACGCGAAACTGGCCTATGGGGTAGTGGCGGCTGCAGAGGAAGCGAGAGGTGTTGAGAGTGTGTGGTAAGGTGCGTGGCTAGGCTAACCCCGCAGCCGCCACTACCCCATCGGCCAGTTTTACGTGGAAATACTATAGCGTCGATCGCCGCCATTGGTAACGATCAAAACAAACAAAACGATTGGGAAAGCGGCCCTAAGCTACGCAACCTTGGAAACCGAAGAACGTGAACAGCTGGATAGTATGAGTTTTTGTTAGATTACCTGACTTACTTGTAGTATTTGATAGTGGTGGGAGAGGAGAGTAAGGAAGGGAGAGAGGATTGAAGGGAAAGTATATACCTACGTACCCGTTCCAGCACCCCTTTCACATACACACACACACACACACACACACACCTGTAATAATGTTGTGCTGACTCACCCCCCGTCAGGAAGTAGCTGCCCCGAGCCCTTCTCCCTGATGGGCTCTCGCTGCGTGTTCGTCACCCACAACTCCGACGCCTCAGGCAGCCCCGCCGTCAGCTGGTTCGAGGCCCGCATGCTGTGTGCCGAGAAGGTCGACGGCACCAGCTGGACCGCCGACCTCGTCTCCAACTACAACGCGTCCTTCCAGAGGCTCCTGACCAAGCACATCAAGGCCTACCCAGGTGACGCGGCGCCTCTTTCACACCTGTGGGGGGAATGACTTTTTTTTTTTTTTTTTGCTCTGGGAATATATAGGAAAAGCGAATAGATAGCAATTATGAGAAGTTAGTTAGCACCAAGTTGGGTAGAAACGTTAAAGAAATTGCGAAGTCAGTCTCACTAAACTTATGCTTTATCGTAACGGATTGTGATGGAAAAACGAAGGTGCTTAAGAAGAACACACGTGCGCACATACAGAGAGGGTACGGCTAGGTATTTTTTCCTTTAAAAGAGCTTCAAAAGAAAAGTAAATATATTTTTGGAAGTGTTATGCATCTAGGAAGTGCAGCCAATACTCCCTACCTCTAAAACCTTTGGAAGATAACGTAAAAAATATATTGGCGCAAACGCTTGTTTTCGGAACGACTCCCTTCCCCCCCCACCCCACCCCCAAAAAAAGGAGACTAAGTGCCAGTTTTACAGTCCAATACAGGAAGTTTGTGAGCTCCCCAACCAAACACAAAATACGACGAAAATTCCTTGTTTGGCGTTGAAATAGAAAGGAGAAAATTTTAGGAAACCACACATCAGGAAATCTCTTTATTAGTACCTGGTTTTGAGTGGAAATAACGGATCATTGAGGAGAATATAGCTTGGTTTGGGCGCTTACAATGACTGTGTTGGACTATCGAACTGGCCCGAAAACTTAGAAGACGTGTGTCGCTGGCCGTCCCTGCCCCTCCCGCCACGCTGCCCCTACACACGTACACCTTCCCTTCCAGACGTGGAGCGCTACCACAACTACCACGTCGGCGCCGCGTTCGTGAAAGATGCTTGGCTATGGCTGGACGACACACCCATCAACAAAATGGATTACATGTAAGTAGGGACCAGTATTGACCTGAGGAGTGTAGGACATTTTCCCCTCCGACGTTTTCCCCCGCGGACATTTTCACCTCCGAACCCTTTCCCCCGCGGACATTTTCCCCTCCGAACCCTTTCCTCCGCGGACATTTTCCCTCTGACAAATTCCCCCGTGAACATATTTCCCCCCTCGATAAAAGTTACTCAGACTCAGACTCAAAGAAACTTGAGCGCTTAATATACAGATAAATGAGAAAGAGGGGAAAATATCCAGGGAAGAATTTGAAAGGGGGAAAAGATCCAGAGAAAATGTCAGGCATCCGTGCTTCTAACAACGCTTGCTTGGTGGAAACCCTTTAAATCACAGCTCAGGAACACACCAGCACATATGAAAGGTTACCCCCACAGTTTCAGTACTGAGGAACACACCAACACATATGAAAGGTTACCCCCACAGTTTCAGCACTCGGGAACACATCAACACATATGAAGAGTTTACCCCCACAGTTTCAGCACTCGGGAACACATCAACACATATGAAGAGTTTACCCCCACAGTTTCAGCACTCGGGAACACATCAACACAAATGAAGAGTTTACCCCCACAGTTTCAGCACTCAGGAACCCAACAACACAAAGCACATTCGTTGATCAATTGTGTCGTTAATGAAGTGACCTAACTTGCATCACTGTCTTTCAGCTGGCACATCTTTTCACCCCCGACTGGTCTTGGGGGCTTCACGACGGCCGGGGTCAGCTTCATAATGCCGAACCAGAGACTAGTGCTCGCCCCCAGCTCCTACTCGAAGTCTCAGCATTACGTGTGTGAGGCCAAGCCCGCGGCAGCCTAGAGAACACCGCCTCTGTTGATGGAGACCCCTACCGCCTCGGCTCGGCTCTTTCCCCTGGTGGTGGAGGGCGAGTCTCTGCAGTGCTTACATATACTTTCATGTTTCAAGTGTTATGCTGAGTATCCTTGGTATCTTTTTTTACAACAAAGGAGACAGCTCAAGGGCACACAAAAAAGGAGACAATAATAAAAAAAGCCCGCTACTCGCTGCTTCCCCCCCAAAAAAATGTTATGGTATGTTGTATGTATATATGATTCACACAATAAAGAGGAACAAAAGCAAGCAATCGTCCACTCATTTTACCTCATCAGGAATTTAGCTTTACGCCGTTTCCTTTCAATCCATCAACGTTATTTATTACGGAACTGCATTAACACAGTGAAATAATCCCTAATGAACATCACTCAGGGCTGGGGGATCGAATCAGGGCCTTATAAGTAGAAACCAGGTCACTCGGAAGACCCGGGTTTGATCCCCTGGCGACGGGAATCCATCAACAGAGAGGACACCCCGCATGGGATTGTAAAAGGTAAAGTTGAGGTCATGCGCTAAGCTGGGTGTGACCTCGGTGCTCATATCCGTCTAACTGGACCTTGAACTAATGGTGTGTAGGAGCCCCGGGACTTTGGGCCAGTGTGACATCAGGATTATCACTGTTTACCTCCCCCAGGTACCCATTTATCAACAACGGCTGCTCTCTCTCTCTCTCTCTCTCTCTCTCTCTCTCTCTCTCTCTCTCTCTCTCTCTCTCTCTCTCTCTCTCTCTCTCTCTCTCTCTCTCTCTCTCTCTCTCTCAGTGGAACCGTTGCTGAAACCATGTCAGGTATGTTAAAAGTTTACATTATCTAAGGATATAATATGACTTTTTAGAGATAGCAAAGTATTACGAACTTCCCTTATCCTGTAAAACTGCATTCAGGTAAGAACACACACACACACACACACACACACACACACACACACACACACCACTCCGTGGCGCAACTGGTAGAGCGCTGCGCTGCCAGGATTCACGGTCTGACAGGGCGGCGGTTCGAGCCCGCTCAGGCCGGATTCTTTCCGTTGACTAGGAGTGGTTACTGTCCCCCCTTGAGCAAGGGGGATGGGGTGTGTGGTGTGTGAGGTCCTGGCAGTACCAATAGAACGACGATAATGGGCACTTGCTCATGTCGGGAGGGTACCTGCTGGCGATTACGAGTCCAACACTTGATCAGGCCGTGGTGAATTACACACACACACACACACACACACACACACACACACACACACACACACACACACACCAGTCTCACGAGGAAATGTATATAACAACTTAGTTACAAACATTTATGGATATGGATGAATGGTAATAGAAGATATGATATTACAAAATAAATAGTATCTCACTATAGTCCTGTGCTGAGACTATAACCACGGCCACGAGGCTATAACCTGGTAAGCCTACCCTCACCTCCCCCCCCACACATACACACCCACACCGCTCCGTAGCTCAGTGGTTTAAAGCTCTGCGTTGATGGCGGAGGTTCGAGCCCGCTCAGGCCGGGCTTTTTCCGCATACAAGGAGTGGTTATTGTCTCCTCTTGAGCAAGGGGAATAGGGTGCGTCGTGTGTGAAGGTTCCGGCAGTACCCAGAGATCGACTATAATGAGCTTGCTCTTGTCGGAAGGGTACCTGCTGGATATTTGCGAATCCAACTCGTGATCAGAGAGAGGTGGGGAGGTGAGACGTCAAATACATCAGCTCTTGCGTTAGTGCTTAAAATAAATAAATAAATGAACATATAAGGAACCGGATCGCTGTAAAAAGATAATGAAAAACACTGAACTGCGGGAGGCT
Organism: Eriocheir sinensis; assembly: GCF_024679095.1. Lineage (NCBI taxonomy): Eukaryota > Metazoa > Arthropoda > Malacostraca > Decapoda > Varunidae > Eriocheir > Eriocheir sinensis. Next base: position 2,295,434 of record NC_066553.1, read on the forward strand.
GACGTCACGCTCCTGATCCAAGACAAACCTAATGATCCGTGGACTGACCTCTGACCCACTTCGCAGCGCCGGAGATAAAAAAGATGAGGCAATGGCGCTCTACTTATCTCTAAAATTAATAATTGCATCATGTTTTGTGTCCCAATGCGCCGGGGTCTTCATGTAACATTACGGAAGCCATAATCAGTCATTTTTTGAGCTGTTAATATTAGTAGAAGTTGTTGAATTGTAAGTATCAGTAACTGCGTCATGTGTGTGTGTGTGTGTGTGTGTGTGTGTGTGTGTGTGTGTGTGTGTGTGTGTGTGTGTGTGTGTGTGCCAATGCGCCAGGGTCCTCATGTATCATAACGGAGGTCACAGTCATTAGTCGAAGTCCTTACAGTCAGTTGCGGCGCCATGACGATACCCCAATAACTCAGTCAACCTTACAGTCAGTCAGTTGCTGAGTTTCCTTTCGTTGACTCGTCAGGCAAAAGACAAACATAGCTCCATACAGTCATGCGTTCAGATCCTTTCATTATTTCGTCTGTTATATAACGCATCAAAACTCCTTCCAGTCAGTTGTTGAGTTCCCGCGTTCAATTCGTCTGTTAAATGATAAACAAAGCTCCTAAATGTCAGGTGTTGAGTTCCCTCGTTCAAGTCGTCTTTCAAATTATAAACAAAGCTCCTAAAAGTCAGTCGTTGAGTTCCCTCGTTCAAGTCGTCTTTCAAATTATAAACAAAGCTCCTAAAAGTCAGTTGTTGAGTTCCCTCGTTCAAGTCGTCTTTCAAATTATAAACAAAGCTCCTTCCAGTCAGTTGTTGAGTTCCCTCGTTCAAGTCATCTTTCAAATTATAAACAAAGCTCCTAAAAGTCAGGTGTTGAGTTTCCTTCGTTGTTCCGTCTGACAAATGACAAATACATCTTCTTACAGTCAGGTGTTGAGTTCCCTTGGTTGTTTCGCCTAACAATTTTTTTTACAACAAAGGAGACACCTCAAGGGCACAAAAAAAGGAAACAATAACAAAAAAGCACGCTACTCGCTGCTCATAAAAAAAAATTCAAAAGAGGTGGCCGAAAGAGAGGTCAATTTCGTGAGGAGAGGTGTCCTGATACCCAATGACAAACACAGCTTCTTACAGTCAGGTTTTGAGTTCCCTTCGTTGTTCCGTCTGACAAATGACAAATTGAACTTCTTAGTCAGTTTTCGAGTTGTTTTTGTTGATTCATCGGGCCTGTGACGAAGCAAAACCCCTTACAGTTAGTCTTCCAGCACTCTTTGTTACTTTGTCTGGCATCTAACGCGACAAATCTTTTAACTTACTTCTACCATTCACTATAAGTTCGTAGTGTTTCATTTCTCACTATTACCCGAAGATTTTTTTTATATTTCTATTTCATTTTCTGTTTTACAATATCACAGCATAAGATCCTCGAAGAATTTAATAGTTGAGCTTTCTTGGTTGATTCGTCTGACATGTAACGTAATAAGCAATCAGTCAACTGTTGTTCGGCTTCCTTCGTCGAACTGTCCGGGTAATGATAAACAGAATTCCTTACAGACAGGTTTTTAGTTCCCTTCGTTGAATGGTCGGGTACGTGACGCATACAGTACCGGGAAGTAGAGCGAGGGGCTTAAAGGGCTATATTTTTAAACATTCTTGTGCCCAATCTCACATATTTGACGAGGCTTTCATGAGAGTTTGGGTCATTTCCTTGGGTAGTTTTATGACCCTGGTGGTAGACTGACCCTTCTTCTTTGCCATGAACCTTAAAAAACACTCATGAAAACTAGATTGATCCCCTCTTTGACCTTTATAAATAGTTGATGTGAGAAGCGATGGTGTCTTAAAATACGGCCCTTACGTCGCTAGTTCAGAAGCCCTTGATCACAGTTTCCGAGAGGCGGGAATTAGGAAAGCATGTCTCGGGATTAGGTTATCGTGAGGACCGACTGAGAGAGCGAGAGAGACGCAGTTCCCACGTCAAGGGAGGATTAAGGGGCTATTACACTGGGCAAATTTTTCGTGGGTCTTCAGTCAAACCACGATTTCCGCTGGCGTGGTTCTCATTTGTTTCTTGTTATTGCTGCTGATGATGATGGTAATACCGTCGTCCTTCAGTGAAATCTACCGTAGCTTTGGAAGATCGTAGACACGTCAGAAAACCACGGAAATATAAGAACCATGCCAGCGGGAATCGTGGTTTGACTGAAGATCCACGGAAATATAAGAACCAAGCCAGCGGAAATCGTGGTTTGACTGAAGATCCACGGAAATATAAGAACCACGCCAGCGGAAATCGTGGTTTGACTGAAGATCCACGGAAATATAAGAACCACGCCAGCGGAAATCGTGGTTTGACTGAAGATCCACGGAAATATAAGAACCAAGCCAGCGGAATTCGTGGTTTGACTGAGGATCCACGGAAATATAAGAACCAAGCCAGCGGAATTCGTGGTTTGACTGAAGATCCACGGAAATATAAGAACCACGCCAGCGGAAATCGTGGTTTGACTGAAGATCCACGGAAAATTTGCCCAGTGTAATAGCCCCTTTAATCGGGTTGTGGAGTGGACTGTTCCATCATTTATGTTTGTGAAGAATGAACGTTTGTCAATTTGCTTAAGTTATCCATTCTTTCTCTTTTATTTTTAGTCCTAGCTCTGCCGCAACAGTACACAGGGTCACGGAGGCCGAAGATGACGACAAAAAAACTTAATAAATCTGAAGTTGTGTATTAGATTTCACGTTAACTAAGCTTCTCAAACTCAAATCTAGCATACATACATATATTGATACATATACATATACATCTTAATACATATAACTTCTCCTTCTCTTTCGGCCACTCCTCTCCAATCTTTTTAGGGGCAGTAAGTAGCGGGCTTTTTTTTTTTTTTTCATTATTGTTTTTATTTTTAAGCCCTTGATCTGTCTCCTGACGCTCCCCCCCCCCCCCCACCCCCTGCCACAAACCCACCAAATCACTCACCTGCGTCACAATATCATGCGGAAATACCTGGGCTGATTAGGATAAAGCCTACAACGAGGGAAAGGCGATCCAAACTCCTTTAAGAACCTAACCTTACAGCCGCGGCGTCACCTTGTAATCCCTCCCTCCACCCTTATCAGCAGCCGGGAGGGTTAATCGATGACACATGTAGGATAAGAAGGTACTACCAGCGTTGTCATATTATCGTACTCATTTTCGTAGCTGCTGGCCGATAACTATAACAATAAGGGAACGAAAAACATCAATAGTCAACAGTTTTTGCACTAACTTTGATTTTCTCACGTTACTCGTGTAGGTACGAGAGTTTGAGGCATAAAAAATGATAGATACGATATGTGGTTAATACGATAATTCGGCAACGCTGGGTACTACCGTGCGTGTGTATATAAGCCCCGGTCCGCCTCGCTGTTCCTAGTCAGTCACTCTCGCTCTTACGATACATACACACTCACGCTCACGCTCCCACGATGGGCTTCAAGGTTCACGTGGCTTTCCTTCTTTTCGCGGCGTTCCTCGGGGCCTCGGCTTACGGTGAGTGACTCTCCTCTCTCCCTCCCAACGAAGGAGTGGATTGACACTAATCAAGCACGAGGCAGCAAGGACCATGAACTACTGTTAAATTAATACAGGTAGTCCTCGAGCTAAAAGAGTGACGAATCATTTCCGTTATTTGATGTGAGGTGTGGCGTCAATACTGGTGAGTCTGATATGAAAGGAACTGGAGAAAGAGTTGAAACAGTGAGGAGTTGAGTTATCTGAAGAGGAGTTGCATTAGTGCTGGTGAGTTTGATATTAAAGAAACTAAGAAAAAAAGGAAAAATAAGAGGTAAGTCTGATATAAAAGTGACTGGGAAAAAGAGTTGAAACAGTGAGGAGTTGAGTTATTTGAAGAGGAGTTGCGTTAATACTGGTGAGTTTGATATTAAAGAAACTATGAAGGGCGGGAAGCAGAAAAAGGAAAAATAAAAGGTAAGTCTGATATAAAAGGAACTGGGAAAAAGAGCTGAAACAGTGACGAGTTAATTCATATGAAGAGAGGCGTTGCGATAGAGCTGATAAGTTTGATATTAAGGAACCCTCGTGTATACGGATTGACTGCCTGTGGTTTGAATGATATATTTCAAGGTTTAAATAGGAAGATTAACAGATAACGGAACGCTTACTGAATGCTTCATTAATGGGGGTTAACATGATAGTGTCGGTTTTGGCTTGTATTTTCTGTCAGTTTTAGGGATATCGAAGTACGTGATCCTAGAGCCACAGAAAAGGAGAGTTTGACTAATTTCATCATAGGCGTCATGTTTATACCAAAAGATCATCGCGGAATTCAAGTTGATGCTGATACAAGTGTTTTTTTATGTGTTTTAGGTAGCGTCAGGATCTCGGAGAATTACCTAGACTCCTAGAACAGTAAGAAACACTATTGTATCATCATCAGTTTGAATTTCGCGCTGCTCTTTACGTAACAAGGCACCTGTGATGAAGTTGGCCAAACTCTCATGTTCTATGGCTCTGCGTGATCCTAAACGTGATGTGATCATCGGCTATACTTCATAAACGTGCTTCAAATTGCCTACTAACGTTTTTCTCTGCCCCAAGACCACCTGGAGCAGGAACACTGTCTTTAACTAGCTTTGGGGTGTCTATCAACATATTCACTGCCCCCAGACCGCATGAAGCAAGGGAACTGTCTGTAACTAGCTCCGGATTGCTTATCAATGTTTTTCACTGCCCTCAGATCGCCTGGAGCAAGGGGACTGTCCGAATGAGTTCCTGTCGTATCCTGGGGGCCGGTGTCTGCACGTGTCCACCGCCTACGTGAGCGGGGACCCCAAGGTGTACCAGTGGGAGCCAGCGCGGGAGGCGTGTCTCAACATGACCACGGAGGGCTGGACCGTCGACCTCGCCTTCTCCCTGGACGAGGAAGTGATGCAGCGGTTCAGCGAGTTCATCGTCAACGAAGTGCCAAGTGAGCCGGGTTGTATAAGGGTTTTCTTCTTTTTCTTTTTCTTGTCTGATTTATATTTGATTTCTATAGCGGGTTGTTGTCTTTCTGCCAGTTTTCAAGGGAGAACGGGCGGCCCTTCAAAACAAGCAATGTAGCACTGAAGGCGATATAGTAGACTACCTATCAAGTAATGCACACTTTCCGTCATTATTTCCTACATAACTCATTCACATAGGCATAGTAAATAATAATCACATAGAAATATCTTCTACAGTAACTTCATACAGGTAGGAATCATTGTATTTAGGAATAAGTTTTGTATCCTTGGCTTGGAGGGATGGGCGTGTACGCTCGGCGGTACAGCGGGTGACGGCCAGCGCGGCAGCCGACGCGCCCGTTCCTCCTTATTCCTTAATTAATACAATGATTCCTACCTGTATAAAGTTACTGTAGAAGACACTTTTTGTGACTATATTTACTACGTGTTATTCGTGGGCGCCGAGAGGGACACGCCATCACGAAGAATTTCACACCATATTCCTGTTTTTCCCAGCGTTTGTTTACATGAATTCGAGCTTGAACTTGACCCTGATGTCGAAGGCGTTTTTTTATTTCATTAGTGTACAGTGACTTTAGCTTAGGTTATGTGTGTGTCTGCCAATCTGTCTATCGGTTCCTCCTTCGCCAGGCATGAAGTACTACGTGTTCTTCGTGGGCGCCGAGAGAGACACGCCATCGGGCCATTGGGAGTGGGTGGACGGCCAGCTTGTTGACCCTCTCTCCTACGTGTGAGTGTGCCTAACCAAACCTAACTTAAACTAGCTTAACTAACCTAATAACCAAACCAAGCCTAACCTTAACTATTAACCTAATCTAAACTTGCCTACCCTAAACTAGCTTAATCTAACCTAACCTCACCTAAACTAGCCTAATCTAACCTAATAATCAAACCAAGCCTAACCTTAACTATTAACCTAACCTAAACTTGCCTACCCTAAACTAGCCTAATCTAACCTAACCTCACCTCACCTAAACTAGCCTAATCTAATAACCAAACCAAGCCTAACCTTAACCATTAACCTAACCTAAACTTGCCTACCTTAAACTAGCCTAATCTAACCTAACCTCACCTAAACTAGCTTAACTAACCTACTAACCAAACCAAGCCTAACCTTAACTATTAACCTAACCTAAACTAGCCTAATCTAACCTAACCTCACCTAAACTAGCTTAACTAACCTACTAACCAAACCAAACCTAACCTTAACTATTAACCTAATCTAAACTAGCCTAATCTAACCTAACCTCACTTAAACTAGCCTAGTCTAAGATAACCAAACTTAGCCTAACCTACCTATTAACCTAACCTAAACTTGCCTACCTTAAACTAGCCTAATATAACCTAACCTCACCTAAACTAGCTTAACTAACCTACTAACCAAACCAAACCTAACCTTAACTATTAACCTAACCTAAACTAGCCTAATCTAACCTAACCTCACCTAAACTAGCCTAATGTAACCTAATAACCAAACCAAGCCTAACCTTAACCATTAACCTAACCTAAACTTGCCTACCCTAAACTAGCCTAATCTAACCTAACCTCACCTAAACTAGCCTAATATAACCTAACCTCACCTAATCTAAGCTAACCAAACTCAGCCTAACCTACCTATTAACCTAACCTAAACTTGCCTACCCTAAACTAGCCTAATCTAACCTAACCTCACCTAAACTAGCCTAATATAACCTAACCTCACCTAATCTAAGCTAACCAAACTCAGCCTAACCTACCTATTAACCTAACCTAAACTTGCCTACCCTAACATAACCTCCTCAGGTGGAACATCAACCAACCCTCCAGCAGTCAGGACGCCTACGTGAAGACGATGCTGGTCCCCTCCGGCGCCCACAACCGCTTTTACATGATTGCGATCAGGGCGGTTGAGAGAGGCCCTTCCTTCCTCTGTGAGGCCGCCCCCAAGTGTGACTAGAGTCGTCTGCAACGTTGCCAGATTGTCGTACTCTGCCTCTTAAGTTTGCCGATTTCCGACCCAAAAACTGCCTTCATATATGGTTATCGTTTAAATGGTTAACTATTGGTGCTTCTTGGCAACAGTTATGGGCCAGAAACCGGTAAATACGCGGCTCTGAGTACGATAATCTGGCAACGGTGGTCCTCTGTGGCATCTGAAACTAGCATAATGTAGCCTAACCTAACCTAAACTAGTCTAATAAAACCTAAGCTAACCTAAACTAGCCTATCCAGACCAAACCTAACCTTACCTAAACTAGCCTAACCAGACCTAACCTTATCTAAACTAGCCTAACAAGACCTAACCTAACCTTACCTAAACTAGCCTAACCAGACCTAACCTAACCTTACCTAAACTAGCCTAACCAGACCTAACCTAAACTAGCCTAACCAGACCTAACCCAACCTTACCTAAACTAGCCTAACCAGACCTAACCTAACCTTACCTAAACTAGCCTAACCAGACCTAACCTAACCTTACCTAAACTAGCCTAACCAGACCTAACCTAACCTTAGATGAATAAAGTCTACTACCACCTGCTGCTTTTGTATTTTGTATCCGCCAGTGTTCCATAAGAGGTGTTTGTTACTGCCTCACAATGACCAGTGTTTTCAGACGTTTTCGGCCCTCACAGCATATACTTCCAAAGGACACAAAGGAGGTTAGGAGTTTCATGCATGTTTTTCACGATGCAGAGGCCTTGTCAGACTCCCCAGGGACGAATTAAAGGAGGTTGATAGCACTCCCTCGGTTACCCCAAAGCTATAGTTGTTTCTGTGTGGTGGTTAAAGGTATAGGCTATGTATCCACTATAAGTTTAACAATCAAAGAAAACGATAATTCAGTCCAAGGCAATGGTAAACTTAGCTATTAGCCTTTCCTTCATCTTCATCATCAAACCAGTTCTTCAGACTTCTTCTACTGCCACCCACTTTTTTATTTTTAGTGTGAGGCTGTTTATCGAGTAACTCCCGGCAAACAAGTCAGAGGCTTTGTATTTATAGAAACATTATCTAAGAAAATAAACAAAATGCCAAACCACAAGGAATAACATCCCTTCACTTCCTAACGTGACCCAGAGAGGGGGTATGTTTTTAGATACGATGAGTGTTTTGATCAAGTCCCAAAAAAATGTTTATATGAAGTACTGGAAAGGTGTTTGTGAAGGAATCTCATCAAAGAAAAGTTATTGAAATTTGGGAGTAATATTCTAAGACTACCTCGATAACCAAATACTAGACGGCAGGAGACAGAAATGGCCTACAGTATAATTATGTCGGAAAGGTGTGTGTGTGGGTGTGAACGATTCTCCTGTGAAAGTTAAAACGTGGAAGTAATATCCTAAGACTTCACCTCGATAGCCAAATACCTGACGGAAGGGAAAGGAAATGGACTGAAGTATATTATGGAAAGATGTTTGTGAAGGGCTCTCACTGAAAAAGTTATTAAAATATGGCAGTAATATCCTAAGATTTTACCTCAATTACCCGATACCTGACAAAAGTAGGCACGCCGCTGTTAATATTATGTATATAGGCTTTTAAATGTCTTGAGATTTCGCCGAGACATTTAAAAATACGGGCTTCAACACTAGGGTCCTACAATTTTCCTTATTCATAGGCTTTCCCAGGCATCCAGATCTTAACTAGGCTACGATGAATAATGAAGTGCCGAGTGTTCGTTGAGCAGTAACCAAAACCATACCCTCATACAGAGATAGGAGATTCGTGGCCAGCAAAGAACATCACCCATTAAGGTAAAAGCGACAAATAATCAAAATAACTATAGTATTAGTAGTATGAGATCATCCCAACCTTAGGAACTATCACAGGCGCCGGTTAATGAGCAGAGAAATGATCCTTCTCTGCTGTACAAACAAAACAAAGCTCACATTTACCCAGGGGTCAGCATTCTCAGAGGCTTCCATCTCTCATCAACTCTTCCCAAATGCCGAAAAAGAGATTAACTGGGTTTTCATGGGGACTTTTTCACATTCATGGTACAGAAGAAGGGTCAGACTACCATCAGGGCTATTAAACTATCCATGGACACGTCCCAAACTCCTACGACAGTCTTGTTAAATATGTAAGTTTGGGCGCCAAATGCCGAAAAAGAGATTAACTTGATTTTCATGTTTTTTTTTAACATTCATGGTACAGAAGAAGAGTCAGACTACCACCAGGACCATTGTTTTCTTTTTTATGGCCTTGAACTGTCTCCTTTGCTGTAAAAAAAAAAGGACCATGTTTTCTTTTTTATGGCCTTGTAAAAAAAAAAAAAAAAAAAACTATCCATGGAAATGCCCCAAACTCCTACGACAGCCTTGTTAAATATATGAGTTTGGGTGCCGAAAATGCCCCAAACTCCTACGACAGCCTTGTTAAATATATGAGTTTGGGTGCCGAAAATGCCCCAAACTCCTACGACAGCCTTGTTAAATATATGAGTTTGGGTGCTGAAAATGCCCCAAACTCCTACGACAGCCTTGTTAAATATATGAGTTTGGGTGCTGAAAATGCCCCAAACTCCTACGACAGCCTTGTTAAATATATGAGTTTGGGTGCCGAAAATGCCCCAAACTCCTACGACAGCCTTGTTAAATATATGAGTTTGGGTGCCGAAAATGCCCCAAACTCCTACGACAGCCTTGTTAAATATATGAGTTTGGGTGCTGAAAATGCCCCAAACTCCTACGACAGCCTTGTTAAATATATGAGTTTGGGTGCTGAAAGGTTAAAGAAAACGACCCCTCAGGACCCCGCCATGACAGTGAAACACGAGAATCCCTTACCAGTGCCTCGGGGCCGTGCTGCTGTCGGGCTCTTCCCCCACTGGTCAGGACACATTGGCGGTCGTGGAGACAAGTGCCACACCGCTAATAAACACAGCAGGTCAAGGCGAGTGTGGAGGCGTGACCATTTAACCACAGCACCGCCTCCCTCGCCATGTTTTCTCTTCCACTAAGTAACAACAATGGCCGCGGTGACTACGAGCCTAACTTTTTTGTGTTGGTCTTTGCCAGGATGTTCTAACCCAGCCCCATAATACACTCCAGAAGAAGTTAATTTACATCATTTTAGGGTATCAATTGTTTTAGCATCGTGAGGTCAGTTACATTATTTTCGTCTTCTTTTCGTGAGCACAGTCATGGCTTCCTAGAACATGGAGTGAGTCATGACGTCATATACCATCAGTACATCCAGCGGTGCCAGATTGTCGTACTTAGACCATTAGATTTATCAGTTTCAGACCCAAAACTGTTATGCTCACACAAATAATGACATCTAAATGAAGCTATTGTTAAAAGTGTTCGTTATTTCCTTTTTCTGTAATAGCTATGGGTCAGAAAACGGATAATACAATGTGCCGAGTGCGACAATCTGGCACTCTGACGTCACACCATCAGTGCAACATTGCCAGATTGTCGTACTCAGTCACTTATATTTGACGATTTCCGACCCCAAAAACTTTCTCCTCCACCCCAATAACTGGATTCATAGTTTTCGTCTTTTATGGTGTTTCTTGGCAATAATTATGAGTCAGAAGCCGGAAAATACGATGCTCCGAGTACGATAATCTGGCAATACTTCATCATCATCATCATCAGTGTCGCATCAGCTGTGTTTACGTGAGGGTGTTTGCTGAACGAGGCGCTGCAACTCGGGTCATTACTCTCCCTCCCTGCACCACACCAAAGCAAAGGTAGGCTGTAAAGGTATAATTCATGGTCGTATTGTTCTCAGAAGCGTTGAAAGAGTATTAAGTGAATTTTCCGACGTGTAGGCAAGAGGACAGTAGGCTATCAGGGCGCCGGTGCGGTGTCGTCTGTCATCCTTTGTCGTGAGATATCCCATCCTGAACTTCGCATCGTGGAACCCAATCTTTACTATCACAGAGTAACTAAGTGAAGCATCTAAGTGTAAAAAGACTTACAAGGACCTAAAAAGCGATTCAAAGCGAGTTTTTTTGTCTCGTTTGTGAAGCTCCGTGACTTTCTAAAGCTGATGATCAACGTGCATAAAAAGTAAGTATTAGTCTTTGTTTTGTGTGAGTTTGAACATCGCTGGACATTTGGTAAGGCGTGGGATAGGCATAACTTGAAAAGAGGTGTAACTCGAAAAGTAGACGTTTGCGACGGAAATGAGGTACAAAATCGTGCAATTCACTACATCTATCACCAGAAAACATGAACCACATAAGAAAATCGTTGGTTGGGTGAAACTGCAAATTGTCCTAATATAGACTTTAGCGTACACTTTTAATGGCGTCAAAGTTGCATACATGAAACTGAGAAGACAGAAATAATATGAGGCGTAAGATAAACAATAAAAAAAAAAAATAGTTTGTCAGTGCTTACAAGTTTCCCAAGCACCTTCCTATCTTCGCCTCCCAAGCCCAGATGTACAGAAACAAGACTACACTCAGTATCTTTATCATCCTTTTATCCATCTCATTTTCATTTATCTCTTCCTTCCCTTTTCTTCCAAGTCCAGGTTCACCACTCACTCATATAGTACTAAAAGGAGACATATAGGAAGCAGTAGTCTAATAACAGCCTTCCTTTGTATTTGTCAGGGTTGTTTTAGGAGGAAAGAATTTGCTTTAGCTTACCATTAACAACTTAGATTCTTTTACCGCGAGAAAAGACGCGGCTCGGCAGTTGCTTCTCAGTGGCGGAGGAGGAAGATTCAGTCGCCAAGCAGACGTTTTGTGGCTATGTTGATTTTACTTACCCAAAGACGATTTCTAACGTGTACATTACTTTGCCATTTATATTCATTTTCATGTCTTTGTATTGCTTTCTATTGATCAGAAGTGTTTTTGCTGTTCTGTTCCGCGCGTTGAGGTCATAACAGACCAAGAAAACAATGAGTGAGTGAAATATGGACCTCTCCGGGAGCTATTTCTCGATAGCGACCGATCTCGTGCAACACCGGCGGTCTTTTCAACATGACTTCCCTTGCCACCGTCTCGTCGACCCCGCGTCACCTCTTTCTTCATTCCTTTTCTCTCCAGCCCTCCCATGTGTGTGTGTCACCCCCTTACCTCTCCTATGTGTGCGTATGTCAGCCCCTTACCTCTCCTATGTGTGTGTGTCATCCCCTTACCTCTCCTATGTGAGCGTATGTGTGTGTGTGTCAGCCCCTTACCTCTCCTATGTGTGTGTGTGTGTGTGTGTGTCAGCCCCCTCACCTTTACTCTGTGTAATTCACCTCTTGGTCTGCTGGAGGTCTCTTCCGCGACAGCCAGCCGTTCCCCTACGGAAGAGCACAGAGTACCGATCTTTGGGTAGGACTGAGACCACTCACACACAACACACCGCGACACTGAGGTCACAACTCCTCGCCTTACGTCGCGTACCTACTCTCTGCTAGGTGAACAGGGGCTACACGTGAAAGATAAACCCAACTTATCTTCACCCGATCGGGGAATCGAACCCCGGTCCTTCTGGTTGCGAGGCAGACGCTCTAACCACTGAGCTACCGGGCCGTGTGTGTGTGTGTGTGTGTGTCAGCCCCTTACCTTTGCTCTATCTGTGTTTGTTTGTGTGTGTGTGACGTCATTGTGTTAGGTGCCTGTGCCTGGATTCAGAACATTCCAATGACAATACTCGTGACTCAGGAATATTAATACTCGCCAGGAAGGGAAACAGAAAAACGGAGAAATACAAAACAAAACTTTATTCTCACCCAATAAAACATTTCATTAAGACAAAGTGACATTCGAGTTAAACGGAAACACATTTACATAAGTCAAATACAAGGAACTGTCGCCGCCAGCACCACCGCCGTCCTCGAGTGTGGCAACGTCGAGGTGAGAGGCAGCGGTGCCGTGAACAGTGGCGGGGGTGCCTCCAACCTCCACCAGCCGTGGCTGCGGCCTACCAGGTGAAGCAGGTCGTGGCTGCAAGGCCTGCCCGTTGTGCTGCGGCTGCGGCCAAGTAATAGGAGCAGGCTGTGGCTGCAGGGTCTGCCCGTTGTGCTGCGGCCAAGTAATAGGAGCAGGCTGTGGCTGCAGGGTCTGCCCGTTGTGCTGCGGCCAAGTAATAGGAGCAGGCTGTGGCTGCAGGGTCTGCCCGTTGTGCTGCGGCCAAGTAATAGGAGCAGGCTGTGGCTGCAGGGTCTGCCCGTTGTGCTGCGGCCAAGTAATAGGAGCAGGCTGTGGCTGCAGGGTCTGCCCGTTGTGCTGCGGCCAAGTAATAGGAGCAGGCTGTGGCTGCAGGGTCTGCCCGTTGTGCTGCGGCTGCGGAGGAGAAATGGAAGTAGCCCGCGGCCACAAGACCTGCCCGTCGTGCTGTTGCTGCGGCCAACCATATGAAGCAGGCCGTGGTTGCAAGACCTGCCCGTCGTGCTGTGGATGCGGCCAACCATATGAGGCAGGCCGTGGTTGCAAGACCTGCCCGTCGTGCTGTAGATGCGGCCAACCATATGAAGCAGGCCGCGGCTGCAAGGCTCGCCCGCTGTGCTGTGGCGGCGCAACGCCGTCACCTCTCCAGCACTTCGCCGCGCGGGGCCGCTGCTTGCTGCGGGACCTCCTGACGGGCCGAAGGCAGTCACTGACGTGGCTGGTGCTTGCGGCCACACACCGCTGCTGCCCTGACTCCCACACCACCTCCAAGCCCTCGTGCAGCTCGGGGGGCGGCCGGGGGCTCCAGGGCTGCCGCTCAGGGCCATCGTATTCGTGGCCGCCACCGTTGTCCTCGAACAGAGACAAGTCGAAGTCAAAGGCAGAGGCGAAGTGAGCACTCATCCTCGTGTCGCCAAGAAGCTCCGCCAGCTCCTGTTCTGCACTGGCCGCTTCGTTATCCTTCATCTCCACCCACGGCGTGACAGGCCGAGGCTGCAAGGCCTGCCCGCTGTGCTGTGCCTGCGGCTGACCAATAGAAACAGGCCGAGACTGTAAGGCCTGCCCGCTGTGCTGTGGCTGCGGCTGACCAATAGAAACAGGCCGAGGCTGCAAGTCCTGACCGCTATGCTGTGGCTGCGGCTGACCAATAGAAACAGGCCGAGACTGTAAGGCCTGCCCGCTGTGCTGTGGCTGCGGGTGACCAATAGAAACAGGCCAAGACTGTAAGGCCTGCCGGTTGAGCTGTGGCTGGGGCCGAGCAGCTGGGGGCTGCGAGGCTTGCCCTTTGTACTTTGACTGCCGCAGATAGCGAAGAATAGCGGCGGACCGTCGCTGCAGCATTCGTGCATTCACACCATGTTCTGGCAGAGGAAGAGGAACCTTGGCTCCAAGCTCCACCAGCCTCCGTGCTGCGGCGGCCGGGTCGTTGCGCAGTGGCTGGGGTCTACCAGTTGAAGCAGGTCGTGGCTGCAAGTCCTGCCCATTGTGCTGCGGCTGCGGAGAAGTGGAAGCAGCCTCCACCTCGGAGAAGGGACGCTTGGAGGACTGAACGGCGTCGGGGTGATCCATGACCTGAAAAGAGGGAACGTCCAGGATGAGTCACACGCAGAGCTTTGAACTGTTTGCGAAGACAAAGCAGATCTCTCCACACATGTCCTCCGTCGCACTGCGATTAATTTTATTTCGTGGTGTCATTGCCCAGTCAGATGTAGACGACCGTTCAGAATAGGAACAAGCATGACATAATACAAGCGATGAGGGACTTAATCAGGCACACGGAGGCGAAACACAGAGCCACACTCGGCTCACTCAGATATCATGTAATGCAGAGGGTGTGTGTGTGTGTGTGCTACTCCTGGTGCGGCAGTGTGTGGCTACACACTGCAAACTAAAGTGTTACTGAGCACGTCACCGAGAGTAAGGAACTATATTGTAATGGGAGGATAAGTCTTTTGTGTCTTTAAATCATAAGTATTATTAAGGTAACAAAATAACGTGAATAAAAGATGTTGGAGGAGTGCCACAGACCACTGCAGGGGGAGGAAATTATATTAGAAGAAAGCGTTGCATGATATCTGAACGGTCCTCCAGAATGATGTGGCACTGACCAGACTTATGCAACCTTCAGAATAACCACTAAACTACATACTTTGTGACCAGTGACAGCTCAGGGCACGGAGCCTTAGTAACGGACACCCTACACATCCACACCAGAACCGCCAACCAATAAACTCTGATATATATACTACTGTGTCACTGACCAGACTGATGTAACCTTCAGAATAACCACCAAACTATATATACTGTGACCAGTGACAGTTCAGGGCACGGAGCCTTAGTAACGGACACCCTACACATCCACACCAGAACCGCCAACTTTGATCTCCTTCAAGGTGTCACTGCCTTCTTACCTGGATGAACTTTTGTGAACATTAACGGCCACACATCCTCAAGGCACTGACACAGAAACACTAACATACGCAAGAACTCTACACAGACTTACCTTGTGTAAGGGAGAAGCTGGGGACCAACGCTGCACACGACCTGCTGGGGTGGACGACCAACGCAGAATGACTTCCCGTGTAAGGTACAAGCTGGGCCCTGCTGGGGACCAACGCTACACACGACCTGCTGGTGTGAACGACCAACGCAGAATGACGCTCCTCTCAGGGTTGGATCAACCTACCTCTCCATCGCCGGGGCCTCCCCCGCCTCTCCCATTGGTCAGTCTTCTCGCTCGACTCCTGCCATTGGTCGCCCGCAGCTGAGGCTGCACCGCATTGGGGGAGTTGGGGGGGGAGGTATCTAACACGGCTGAACCAGGTCACGTAGTGGGGAGTCAGATCACTCCCCTCCCCTCCCCTGCCCTGCGGGTAACAGGTGGGGGTTCAAAGGGCTTGGAAGAGGCCTTTCCGCGAGAAACCTCTCATTCAGGGTGAAATTGTTACGCTAGCTCTTAATTACAAGTTGTTCAATAACCCGACAAGCCAGGGCGGGTTTTGTTCACTTCAAAATGTTGTAAGAGTGTTGTACAGAACGGCCCATACATAGAAACAAGGAGAAGGCGGCCCCTGGGAGGGCGGGGCAGGGTGACCTGACTACTGCACCAGGCAGGGGGGTCAGATCACTGCCCTTCCCTCCACTCCCTCCTTTTCGTGAAGGACTTTCTCACTCAAGGTGAAATTGTTACCTTACCTTACCTTACGAACCTTACGGAAATACTGGACGCAGGCCTACTAGGCCTCTATATCCAGATCCTCTGTGTCGTCACTGTTTAAACTTATACTACGGTGGTGGGCACTGGTGGTTATTAATTTCTCCTCCCAATTGTACTTGATTGGTTGATCCGCCCAAAACTACGCTCATATTTACCCGTTCCTTAATAACCCGACAAGCCAGGGCGGGTTTTGTTCACTTCAGGGCGGTCACCCCGCCTATCTGAGCTTAATGAAGCAGCAATAGAAAAGACTGAGGGGAGGTTTGTCGTTAGGTTTTTCGATATGTCCCCCAGATAATAATACCCCCTTAAGTAGGCACTCTTCATTCCTCCCTCCCGCGTAATTACTCCACATCACTCCTTCCCAATGTCCCCCAGATAATAATATCCCCCGAAAGTATTTTCAGTACCCCCACTCCCTTCCCTCATAATCACTCCCCAATGTCCCACAGATAGGAAATTACCCAAAAGTACTGTTCACTACTCTCACTCACACCATATCATAGCGTGTCACTCCTCACACTCTCCTCGCGGCGGAGGTGCCCAGAAGGGGACGGACAAGACGGTGACTCTCCCTCGCTCCTCGCCGTCAGCCGCACACACTAACAGGGTGGATTGTTTTTTACTGCCGCGTCGCTGTCACCTCCTCCCCGTGGTCTAGAGGTTCTCTTAACACCCAGGTGCGGCCACGCGGGACGACACCAGGAGGCCCACAGCTCTACCTCATCGTGTCCTTGAGCCGCGTCATGAATGGAAAGTAGTTCAAGTTTATCAAACAGGCAATCGCCAAAGGCATTTCAGAGGAGTCTTGATGACCCAGTGCAAGGAGTCCGTTCTTGTGAATGTGAAACTGTGGCACATTGTAACGAGCCGTAGACTTAGCGCTGTGTGGGTGCGCGAATAGGAGTGTAGCGAAACATGCCTGGTGTGACGCGGAGAGGCAAGGAAGCGAGCATCATGGACTGGAGGAAAGACATTACTTGAATATAGTTTTATGGCGTTTAAAACTAAAAACTGAGGTAGGTCATATGGTGTTATTATCATCATAAGAAAAAATAGAATAGAAAAAAAGAAAAAGAAGACGGAGAAGAAAAAGAGGAGGAAAAGAATTCAGTCGCTAAGCAGATCGCGATTTGTGTCGCGTACATTATTTTTGCTTACCCAAAGACACGCCAACGTTTTTACATACCCAGAGACATTTTGCGGCGCGAACCTTACTGTTACTCACCCAAAGACATATCAATGCACGCCAAGCGGTCTTTTATTATTACCGTTTCCTTTTTTTGTGCCCTTGAGCTGCCTCCTTCGTTGTAAGAAAAAAAAAGGACACTCTCCTCATCCCCCCGTCAGGTGCCTGCCGGGCCCTGACGAGGCAGGCCGCCGCAGGGTCTTGCCGGCAGTCTTTTCGTCAAGCCTCGCCTTGCTGCCGTCTCGTCGACCCCATGTCACCTCTTTCTTAATTCTCTTTATCTCCAGCCCTCCCATGTCAGACACTTACCTTTACTGTGTGTGTGTGTGTGTGTGTGTGTGTGTGTGTGTTACCTCATTGTGTCGCGTGTCTAGAGTCAGGACATATTGATAACACCCGTGACAGTGATACCCACTCCTTACCCGCCAGGAAGAGAGAAAGAGGAAAAATATACAAAGTAAAACTTTAAAACTTTATTATCATCTAAAAACAATACATATGACTGATGAACATTTCAAAATACTGCAACCGAACTACAAGCACTACAGCCGAATTAAACAGAGGATGCGAGCAGCACTCATCCAACATTGCCTGGAAGGCCGCCGCCGCCAGCACCTCGCCGCGGCCCATTGTACTCATCGCAGCCACGGTTGCCCTCGGACAAACCAGGAAGGAAGCCGAAGGCGGAGACGAAGCGCCAAAAGCCGAAATGGTAATATAAAAACAAAATGAAATAAAAAGCGAAAGGTATGCCAGATAATATTATGTCTTGGCTGCGCCTCGCCGCCCCTCCCCCATCGCCTCGCAGCGCGGCGCCACTGCCTCCTGCGGGACCTCCTGACGGGCCATTGGCAGTCGCCGACGTGGCTGGTGTTTGTGGCCACACACCGCTCCTGCCCCGCCTCCCACGCCACCTCCACGCCCTCGTGCAGCTCGGGGTGCGGCCGGGGCTTCCAGGTTCCCTTGGTCTTCTCCCTCGGCGTAGCAGGTCTCCGGCAGTTTCGCGGCTCCACGCCCCACGGCATGGGCAGCGTGGTGTTGCAGGGGTCAGGCAGCCGCAGCACTGCCGGCGGGAGTGTCTGGCAACCTTGGCTGACACGACAGGGCCGAGCACAGGGAGCAGACCGGGGCCACAAGGCCTGCCCGTTGTCCTGTGGCTGCGGCCGAGCAGTGTGAGCAGAACGGGGCTGCAAGACCTGCACGCTGCGCTTTAGCTGCTGCAGAAAGCGAAGAACAGCGGAAGGCAGTATTCGTGCGCACACACCGTGCTGTGGCAGAGGGCGAGGAACCTTGGCCGGCGGCAGCTGGAGGTCTCCTGCCTCCACCTCGGAGAAGGGACGCTTGGAGGACCGAACGGCGTCGGGGTGATCCATGACCTGAAAGAGGGAACGTCCAGGATGAGTCACACGCAGAGCTCTGAACTGTTTGCCGTGACCAAGTAACAAGACTGAGGAACAGACATCCCGATATCGACACAATAACCTTGTGCCGCCAACAGCACCGGACTACAATATTAACGCGAGGACAAAGCCGCCCTCTCTACACATGTCCTCCGTGCCACATAAACCCAAGGCACTGGCACAGAAACACTGATATACACAAGAACTGACAATAGACTTACCTCGTGGAAGGGACAACACACACACACGACCTGCTGGTGTGGACAACCAACGACGAATGACTTGCTCCTCTGAGTGTTGGATCATTAGTCCTCTCCATCGCCGAGCCCTCCCCCGCCTCTCCCATTGGTCATTTTTCTCGCGCGACTCCTGGCATTGGTCGCCCGCAGCTGAGGCTGCACCGCATTGGTCAGCCTTAGCCCGTGACGTCACCTGAAAAAAAGAGAGAGAGAGAGAGAGAGAGAGAGAGAGAGAGAGAGAGAGAGAGAGAGAGAGAGAGAGAGAGAGAGAGAGAGAGAGAGAGAGATTCAAATTAAATAAATAGTATACCTTACGACATGAAGAGTTAAAAGTTATTTTAAAAATAGTAATGAACTTACATGTGGTAATTCTTATTTGAAATATGTAAAAAACAAAGATAAAAAGAGAGAGGTCAGATGGTGAGCCCTTCCCCTCACTCTACAGTCCTGGCGCTCTCACTTCGAGGCTCTAATATTAATGACTCACCTTATAACAACACGCTAGGCTGGTGTTCGTAATCTACGGCCGTTATTTACAAGGAAGGACTTCAGCAAGTCCTTTAAGTGTTGGAAGCACTGAACAAGATGCACTTGTATTCGATAAATCTAAATGAAAACTGAGCCTGCCCAACAGCCCTCCGCAACACTTGACAGCTGCTTTGTGGTGTTGAGGAGTTGTTGCAGCTTGGAGAACAAGGTTCATCTGCGGAGGGAAAGAAAAGATACTTATCTGCTCTAGTTCCTCCATTTTATCAGGCAAGAATCAGCACTTTGCCGCGTGGATCTCATTTTGATGAATCAGCCACGGAAAGTGTATTACAGACCTTCGTACATAGAGAAACACGCAGAAGGTGACCCTTGGGAGGGCTTGGTGGGGCGGGGAGGCGGGAACACCTGGCCCTACCAGGTGGGGGTTCAAAGGGCTGGGGAGAGACCCTTCCGCGAGGGACCTCTCACTCAGGGTGAAGCTGATATGCTCTTATTTACACGGTGTTTATTATTGCCCGACAACCCAGGGCGGGTTTGTTCTAATTCAGAAAGTTATAAGAGTGCATTACAGAACGCTCTATACAGAGAAACAAGCTGAGGGTAGCACCTGGGAGGTGGGGGGGGGGGGGTGACCTGACATGACTGCACCAGAAGCGAGGAGTGAGATCACTCCCCTCCCCTCCACTCCCTCCCCTGTGAGTAACAGTTTGGTGTTCATAGGGCTGAGGACAGACCTCTTACTTCAGTGAAGTAGTTATGCTCTTATTAACAAGTTGTGTAATAACCCGACAAGCCAGGGCGGGGTTTGTTCACTTCAAGAAGTTGGAAAAATCATATTTCAGAACGCCCTGAAACAAGCAGAAGGGAGCCCCTGGGAGGGCGAAGGCAGGGGGGGGGGGGACCTGACATGGCTGAACAAGGTCACGTACTGGGGAGTCAGATCACTCCCCTGCTGGTAACAGGTGGGGATACAAAGGGCTGGGCAGAGGCCTTTCCGCGAGGAACGTCTCACTCAAGGTGAAATTGTTACGTTAATCTTACTTACACATTGTGTAATAACCCGACAAGCCAGGGCGGGCTTTGGTCACCTCAGTGTGCGTCACGCCAGGGTGGTCACCCCCGCCTATCTGAGCTGAACAAGCAGTAATAGAAAAGACTGACTGTCGTTAGGTTTTCCGATATGTCAGACGAATAATAACATTCCCCCAAAGTTCTCAGGACTCCCACTCACATCCCTTCTAATCTCTCCATATCACTCCTCAATGTCCCTCTGTTAATACTCTTTTCACGGCGGGGGGAGACGAACAAGGGGGCGACTCTCCCTCCTCGCCTCGCCGCCAGCCGCACCCACTCACGAACAAACTCTCCTCGGCTGTAACACGGGTGCAGCCTCTTGCAGGAAATCGGTGAGGCTACACCTTTGTAGATAGCCTCGATATGTTACTAGAGTTTTGATCAAGCAGCACAGAGAGATTCCTAATGTTCTTTTTATAAGCACTTGTAGCCTGTAACACAAGTATAGCCTGTTATTGCGAGTCGGAGAGGCTGTCTAAGGATGAGTTTTAATATTTTAGATAAAGGAGTACGAAGAGATAATGTTACCAATAAGTTTATCTAACCACCTGTAGGCCCACGCTGGCTGACTGGTGGTGTTGTGATCGGGTTACTGATTGAGGTGTCAGACAAGTGTAGACTTTTTATCTTTTAAAAAATATGATTGAAAATACATAATTAACCTTTCCTTGTTCTTTTTATATCGAAAAAAGGATAGTTTAGGCCTTTACTTGCGAGACTTAATGCCATTTATTGCAATACAGAACCGAGTGGCCGTCACGTTGTTTTTAAAGGAGGGGAGAGAGAGAGAGAGAGAGAGAGAGAGAGAGAGAGAGAGAGAGAGAGAGAGAGAGAGAGAGAGAGAGAGAGAGAGAGAGAGAGAGAGAGAGAGAGAGAGAGAGAGAGAGAGAGAGAGAGAGGGGTAAGAGTGTGGTATGTGTCCTTACCTGGTGTGTGTGTGTGTGTGTGTGTGTGTGTGTGTGTGTTTCTAGTGTTCTCCGGTGTTGCTTGGTTTGCGCTGGGTGTAGTTAGTGTTTGTGTTGCTGTGTTTGTGACCTTGTATGTGTGTGTGTGTGTGTGTGTGTGTGTGTGTGTGTGTTGAGTCTGGTGTTGTTTGTTTGTTGCTGTTGTGATGTATTTGTTGTTGTTGTTGTTAATGTTCTTCTTGTTTTTTTGTGGCTGTATTGTTGTTACTGTTGTTTTCGTTGCTGTTGTTGTTCTTGTTGTTTTTTTGTGGCTGTATTGATGTTGTTGTTGTTGTTGTTGTTATTGTTGTTATTGTATACGTGAATAATAAAAAAGACGCTTAACAGGTGGGTAATGAAGGAATCAGCTTCCAACATTATATACCTAACAAAATCCACACAAACTACACAAGAGAGAGAGAAAGACTATTTTGTGTACATGATTATTACTTACCCAGTGAGGTTTTGTAACGAGTACATTATTTTCCCATACCGGATATATATATATATTTGTTATGATGTTATTGCTTTCTATTGATCAGAAGTGTTTTTGCTGCTGTCTGTTCCGTGCGTTGAGTTCTTAATAGACCGAGAAAACAATAAGTGAGTGAAATATGGACCTCTCCGGGAGCTATTTCTCGACAGCGACGGATCTCGTGCAACACCGGTAGTCTTTTCAACATGCCTTGCCTTGCCACCGTCTCGTCGACCCCGCATCACCTCTTTCTTCATTCCTTTTCTCTCCAGCCCTCCCATGTCAGCCCCTTACCTCTCCTATGTGTGTGTGTGTGTGTGTGTGTGTGTGTCAGCCCCTTACCTTTAATCTGTGTGTGTGTGTGTGTGTGTGTGTGTGTCAGCCCCTTACCTTTACTCTGTGTGTGTGTGTGTGTGTGTGTGTGTGTGTGTGTGTGTGTGTGTGTGTGTGTCAGCCCCTTACCTTTACTCTGTGTGTGTGTGTCAGACCCTTACCTTTGTGTGTGTGTGTGTGTGTGTGTGTGTGTGTTTGTGTGTGTGTGTGTGTGTGTGTGTGTGTGTGTCAGCCCCTTACCTTTACTCTGTGTGTGTGTGTGTGTGTGTGTGTGTGTGTGTGTGTGTGTGTGTGTGTGTGTTAGCTCACTGTGTCGCGTGTCTAGAGTCAGGAAATATTGATAACACCCGTGACAGTAATACCCACTCCTTACCCGCCAGGAAGAGAGAAAGAGGAAAAATATACAAAGCAGAACTTTAAAACTTTACTATTATCTAAAAACAATACATGTAATTGATGAACTGAACTACAAGCACTACAGCCGAATGAGACAGAGGATGAGAGCAGCTCCTGACGGGCCGTAGGCAGTCACGAGCTCGGAGGACGGCCGCAGGCTCCAGAGCTTCTGCTACGCTCCACCGTAGTCTTCGCCGCCGCAATCGGCCTCGGACAAACCAGGGAGAAAGCCGAAGGCGGACGCGAAGCGAGCACTCATGAGCCCATAGCCAAGAAGCTCCGCCAGCTCCTGTTCTGCGCTGGCCGGGTAGTTTTCCTTCGTCTCCTCCGTCGGTGTTACAGGCCAAGCACTTGAGGCAGGCGGAGGTTGCAAGACCTGCCCACTGTGCTGTGGCTGCGGTCGGGCAATGAGAGAAGGTCGCGGCTGCAAGACCTGCCTGCTGTGCTGTGGCTGCGCCTCGCCGTCACCTCCCCAGCACTTCGCCGCGCGGCGCCACTGCTTGATACGGGACCTGACGGGCCGTAGGCAGTCACCGACGTGGCTGGTGTTTGTGGCCACACACCGCTGCTGCCCCGCCGCCCACACAACCTCTACTCCCTCGTGACGCTCGGGGGGCGGCCTGGGGTTCCAGGGCTGCTGCTCTGGTCCATCCCGTTCGTCACCGCCACCCTTGCCCTCGGACAAACCAGGGAGGAAGCCGAAGGCGGAGGCGAAGCGAGCACTCATGCGCGTGTACCCAAGAAGCTCCGCCAGCTCGTCTTCTGCGCTGACGCCGTCGTTTCCGTTGGTCTTCTCCCACGGGGTAGCAGGTCCTTGGCAGTCTCGCGGCTCCACGCCCCACGGCATGAACAGCGTGGTGTTGCAGGGGTCAGGCAGCCGCAGCACTGCCGGCGGGAGTGTCTGGCACCCGCGGCTGACACGACGGGGCCGAGCAATGGGAGCAGGTCGGGGCCGCAAAGCCCGCCCTTTGTACTGTGGCTGCGGCCGAGAAGTGGGAGCAGGACGGAGCTGCAAGACTTGCCCACTGTGCTGCGGGTGCTGCAGAAAGCGAAGAGCTGCGGAAGGCTGTCGGTGCAGGATTCGTGCGCACACACCTTGCTGTTGCAGAGGACGAGGAACCTTGGCCGGCGGCAGCTGGAGGTCTCCAGCCTCCACCTCGGAGAAGGGACGCTTGGAGGACTGAACGGCGTCGGGGTGACCCATAACCTGAAAGAGGGAACGTCCAGGGTGAGTCACACGCAGAGCTCTGAACTGTTTGCCGTGACTAGGCAACAAGACTGAGGAACAGACATCCCGATATCGACACAATAACCTTGTGCCGCCAACAGCACCGGACTACAATATTAACGCGAGGACAAAGCCGCCCTCTCTACACATGTCCTCCGTGCCACATAAACCCAAGGCACTGGCACAGAAACACTGATATACACAAGAACTGAAAACAAACTTACCTCGTGTAAGGGACAAGCTGGGGACCAACGCGACACACGACCTGCTGGTGTGGACGACCAACGCAAAATGACTTGTTCTCCTCTGAGGGTTGGATCATTCGTCCTCTCCATCGTCGAGGCCTCCCCCGCCTCTCCCATTGGTCAGTCTTCTCGCTCGACTCCTGCCATTGGTCGCCCGCAGCTGAGGCTGCACCGCATTGGTCAGCCTCAGCCCGTGACGACACCTGAAAGAGAGAAAAAGAAGGGGGGATCATATTGTGAGCCACTCCCCTTTCCTTCCACATAACACCCTCCCCCCAAGTCCTGTACCTTTTACTTCACTTCGAGGTTCTAAACCTAATGATTCACCTCATAACAACACACAGGGCTGGTGTTTATGATCTACACGGCCATTGTTTACGAGAACGGACAGCAGCAAGTCCCTCAAGTGATTGCAAGCATTGAACAGAAGATAAACTTGTCTTTGATAAAGCAGGAAGGAAAACTGAGGCTGCTTACAAGATGGCCGGAGGATTAGTTGCGTCAAGGATGTTCATGCCAAGGCCTTGGTTCACGCAGCAGCCCTCCGCGACACTCGCTGGCTGCCTTGCGGTGTTGAGGCGTTATTGCCGAGCTTAAAACAGAGTTCGTCTGCAGAGGGAAAGAAAAGATACTAAGCTGCTCCAGTAACCTACATTTTTTAAAAAAGAATCAGGATCCATTTTCTTATTTATATAATGATACAGAGATAGCAATTTGCCGCGTGTATCGTTAACTGACGGCTATTTACAGTATGAATCTCCTTTCGATAAATCACCCGCGGAAAGTGTTAGAGCTCTTTAAATAGAGAAACACGCATAAGGTAATCCTTGGGAGGGCGGGGCGGGGGGAAAACTACCAGGTGGGGGATGAAAGGGCTGGGGAGACTCTTCCGCGAGGGACCTCTCACCCAGGGTGAAATTGTTATGCTCTTATTCACACATCTGCCAGGATGGGTTTTGTTCACTTGAAAAGACGTTGAAAATGTATACAACAGAATCCCTGTAGCCCACATGGAAGGATGCAAGAGGGCAGGTGGAGGGAGGTGGGGAGAGGAAAACCTGTCTACTGCACCAGGTATACGTAGTGGGGAGTCAAATATGTTCATGCCAAGGCCTTGGTGCTGAGGGTAGCACCTGGGAGGTGGGGGGGGGGTGACCTGACATGACTGCACCAGAAGCGAGGAGTGAGATCACTCCCCTCCACTCCCTCCCCTGTGAGTAACAGTTTGGTGTTCATAGGGCTGAGGACAGACCTCTTACTTCAGTGAAGTAGTTATGCTCTTATTAACAAGTTGTGTAATGACCCGACAAGCCAGGGCGGGGTTTGTTCACTTCAAGAAGTTGGAAAAATCATATTTCAGAACGCCCTGAAACAAGCAGAAGGGAGCCCCTGGGAGGGCGAAGGCAGGGGGGGGGGGACCTGACATGGCTGAACAAGGTCACGTACTGGGGAGTCAGATCACTCCCCTGCTGGTAACAGGGGGGGATACAAAGGGCTGGGCAGAGGCCTTTCCGCGAGGAACGTCTCACTCAAGGTGAAATTGTTACGTTAATCTTACTTACACATTGTGTAATAACCCGACAAGCCAGGGCGGGCTTTGGTCACCTCAGTGTGCGTCACGCCAGGGTGGTCACCCCCGCCTATCTGAGCTGAACAAGCAGTAATAGAAAAGACTGACTGTCGTTAGGTTTTCCGGTATGTCAGACGAGTAATAACATTCCCCCAAAGTTCTCAGGACTCCCACTCACATCTCTCCTCAATGTCCCTCTGTTCCTAATCTCCTCACGGCGGAGGTACTCGAGGGAAGACGGACAAGGGGGCGACTCTCCCTCTCTCCTCGCTGCCAGTCGCACACACTCACGAACAAACTCTCCTCGGCTGTAACACAGGTGCAGCCTCTTGCAGCAAACCGGTGAGGCCGAGTTGTAGATAGCCTCGATATGTTACTAGGCTGCTACTTCTACTTTTTCTACTAGGCTGCTACTTCTACTTTTTCTACTAGGCTGCTACTTCTACTTTTTCTACTAGGCTGCTACTTCTACTTTTTCTACTAGGCTGCTACTTCTACTACTTTTTCTACTAGGCTGCTACTTCTACTACTTTTTCTACTAGGCTGCTACTTCTACTACTTTTTCTACTAGGCTGCTACTTCTTCTACTAACACAAGGCTACTACTACTACAACAACAACAACAAGGCTACTACTACCACAACTACTAGGTACCATTACTACTACCACAACCACCACGTTACTATTACTACCACTACTATTAACAATTGACCTTTGACTCTCTCTTACAGGGCCTGCCCGCCACCTGGCCTTGTGTTTGAGGCCTGAAGTAAATAATCCCCGTAGCTACTCACCGTTCATGGAGCTCCACAGCCCTTCCCTCCCCCTCCCCGGAAGGAGCAGGGAAGGAGTCACACAGCTGCTGCCCAATGTCATTCATATTCTGTATTATCGAAAACCACCCAGCGCAAGTATTCTATTTTTTTATTTTTATTAGAGCCACTTACCTGTAGTGTGTGTGTGTGTGTGTGTGTGTGTGTGATCCCCATTAATGCTTCCATTACAGTTAAGTACTTGATGTTTTTTTTGTTTTTTTTGTTCGTGTGTTTGTTAACCCACTGTGTGGGTCGTTCCCAGGCAGGACACAATAGCAGTGATTACTCAGTAATATCATTTCTTTACTCGGCAGGAAGGAGACAAAAAGGAAACATTTAGAAGCAAAACTTTACTGTCATCTAAAACAATACATTTGCGTAAGACAAAAACAAATCGGGACAAAACAATACACTCAAGCAAGACAAAACCACACGTGACTAGAGCGGAGAGCGCGTGCAGCACGCAGCCACCGTCGAGTCAGAGGTCACTGCCGCCGCCAGCAAGTCGCCGCGCGGCGCCACTGCTTTCTGCGGGACCTCCTGACGGGCCGTAGGCAGTCACTGACGTGGCTGGTGTTTGTGGCCACACACCGCTGCTGCCTCGCCTCCCACGCCACCTCCACGCCCTCGTGCAGCTCGGGGGGCGGCCGGGGGTTCCAGGGCTGCTGCTGTGGTTCATCGTGCTCGTCACCGCCACCGTTGCCCACGAGTGAAGCAAAGTTCAAGCCGTAGGCAGAGGCGAAGCGAGCACTCATGCTCGTGTACCCAAGAAGCTCCGCCAGCTCCTGTTCTGCGCTGGCCACGTCGCTTTTTTTCGGCTCGCCCCACGGCGTGGCAGCTCTCGGGCAGTCTCGCGGTTCCACGCCCCACGGCATGGGCAGCGTGGTGTTGCAGGGGCGAGGCAGCCGCAGTACTGCCGGCGGGAGTGTCTGGCACCCACGGCTGACACGACGGGGCCGAGCGATGGGAGCAGGCCGGAGCCGCAAAGCCTGCCCGTTGTGCTGTGGCCGCGGCCGAACAGTGGGAGCAGGACGGGGCTGCAAGGCCTGCCCGTTCTGCTGTGGCTGTGGCTGCAGTGCCTGCCTATTGTCTTGTGGCTGCTGCAGAAAGCGAAGAACAGCGGATGGCCGTAGGGGCAGTGTTCGTGTACACACACCATGCTGTGGCAGAGGACGAGGACCCTTGGCCGGCGCCAGCTGGAGGTCTCCTGCCTCCACCTCGGAGAAGGGACGCTTGGAGGACTGAACGGCGTCGGGGTGGCCCATGACCTGAAAAGAGGAAACGTCCAGGGTGAGTCACACGCAGAGCTACTCCTGGTGCGGCAGTGTGTGGCTACAGGGGGTGTGGGGGCAAACTCAAGAGTTACTGAGCACGTCACCGAGAGCAAGAAACTATATTGTAATGGGAAGATAATTCTTTTGTGTTTTTAAATGTTGGAGGAGTGTCACAGACCACTGCAGGGGGAGTAAATTATATTAGAAGGAAACTTTGCATTATATCTGAACGGTCCTTAAGAACTGCCAACCGTGGCACTACTATGTGGCTGACCAGACTGATGCAACCTTCAGAATAACCACCGAACTATATATACTGTGACCAGTGACAGCTCAGGGCACGGAGCTTTAGTAACGGAGACACTACAGATCCACACCAGAACTGCCAACCATTCCACTTTGACTTTGACAGTTGTCGCTGCCTTGCCTAATTCACATTTAAGAAAAAGCACCAAAAACATATTTTTGTGAACAGTAACGGCCACAAAAACCCAAGGCACACTGACAGAAACACTCTGATATACACTGAAAACAGACTTACCTCGTGTAAGGGACAAGCTGGGGACTAACGCTACACACGACCTGCTGGTGTGGACGACCAACGCCGAATGACTTGCTCCTCAAAGGGTTGGATCATTCGTCCTCTCCATCGCCGAGACCTCCCCCGCCTCTGCCATTGGTCAGTCTTCTGGCGCGACTCCTGCCATTGGTCGCCCGCAGCTGAGTCTGCACCGCATTGGTCAGATCAGCCCGTGGCGTCACCTGAAAGGGAGAGAGTGAGGGGAAGGGGGGATCCCCCTGGATAGGATTCCCCTTAACCCCCCCCCCCCCCCCCAAGTCCTGTACCTTTTACTTCCTAACTCACTTCGAGGCTCTAAAACTGATGATCCACCTCATAACAAGACCCAAGGCTGGTGTTTATGATCTACACGGCCATTGTTTACGAGAATGGACAGCAGCAAGTCCCTCAAGTGTTTGCAAGCATTGAGCAGAGGGCAAACTTGTCTTTAATAAAGCAGGAAGGAAAACTGAGGCTGCTTACAAGATGGCCGGAGGATTAGTCGCGTCAAGGATGCTTATGTCAAGGCCTTATATAGCCTTATGTAGTTTATGCAGCAGCCCTCCGCGTCACTCGCTGGCTGCTTTTGCGGTGTTGAGGCGTATTTGCCGTCCAGAAAACAGAGCTCGTCTGCAGAGGGAAAGAAAAGATACTAAGCTTACTTAGATTACATAGGCTGCGGCAACGCCCACCCCGGTGACGCGGGGCGCGGCCAGCAAGCCGCGTTAGAATGTGATGCATTATATGAGGGAGAGAGACGCAGCTGATAGAGTAAAACACCAACAGAATGGCCAGGCCTGCGCCTAGCGACGGTGCTGGCGCTCTCGTCTGCCGGCCCGTCCGCCATGTTGAGTTGAGGACCAGGTGGCGGGTGGCCATGAGGGGCTGAGCGAGGTGAGGAAACTCATCTCGATGCCATCATGTTGTCCTCAACACTACAGTGTTATCACTAACAAATAACTGCCTCGGCATCTTCCGCAGTGTTGTTGTAGGTACTTAATGGACTGAGTGAGGTGAGGAAACCCGCCTCGATGCCTTCATGTATGTAGGTCATTACACTACGGTGCTAACACCACACTGTTATACTAACACACAGCTGCCTCAGCACCTAACGCTGTGTTCGTGTGGTTATGCGAGCAGTGTGCTTCGGGCAAACATTTGTTTTTTTGTTACCTAGCGTTGACGAATAAGGCCACACTGGCAGACTTATATTATTATCGGATCACCTGAAGACCCGCCATCCCAGACTCTCACCTGAAGACCCGCCATCCCAGACTCTCACCTGAAGACCCGCCACCCCAGACTCTCTCACCTGAAGACCCGCCATCCCAGACTCTCACCTGAAGACCCGCCACCCCAGACTCTCTCCTGAAGACCCGCCATCCCAGACTCTCACCTGAAGACCCGCCATCCCAGACTCTCACCTGAAGACCCGCCATCCCAGACTCTCACCTGAAGACCCGCCATCCCAGACTCTCACCTGAAGACCCGCCACCCCAGACTCTCACCTGAAGACCCGCCATCCCAGACTCTCGCACCTGAAGACCCGCCACCCCACTGGAAAAATCCGGAGCAAAGTTCCTCTGTCTTCATTTCCTCGCAACATAATTTTCTCCTGAAGAGGGATTATCTAAACACCTCTCTAACCGAATCAGACTTTCGTGCTTTGCAATTTCCTCCTGTCCTCTGTGTGCGGGTGCTGGGCTGTGGCGGGTTTGTTCTTTTTATCGCTTTCTGTTTCACTCTTGAGGCGTCTCTTTGCTGTGAGAAATCCTTTCCCCTCATCCCCAAAGGACGGGAGGAAGGTGTGCTGACATTAACAGGATAGATTGGTATTTACTGCCGCGTCGCTGTCATTTTTTTCTTTTCTTTTAAGAGTCCAGAGCTTCTCTTGATCCCTGTCGTGTGTAGCCAGGCAGGCGTTCCCAGCGGTGGCCTTCCTTCTACGAGGCATCAAGAAAAGTCGGCCAGTCCACTGATAGCCTCCTGCTCACCCCAAGGCCGTGACCCCCACAGCCGCGGCCACGCGGGGCGACACCAAGAGGCCTACAGATCTACCTAATCGTGTTCTTGCACCGAGGCATGAATGGAAAGTAGAAATTCAGCTTTATCAAACAGGCAGTCGCCAAAGGCAATTCAGAGGAGCCTTTGCGACCCAATTCAAGGAATCCATTCTTGTGAATGTGAAACTGTGGCACACAGTGACGAACTGTGGCAAACACGGAGCGTAGAGTTAGCGCTGTGCTGGGTGTGACGCGGTGAGACACGGAAGCGAGCATCATGGGTTGGAGGAAAGACATTACTTGAATATACTTTAATGGCGTTTAAAACTAAATCAGGGACTGGACGGGTCAAATTCGTAGACCTGATGATATATGACAACACAAGTGACGACCCAGGGCTCGTAGAAGTCGTGGACGACAGAGGGCCAGGCGGGGAGATGTAATGCGAGCATCTGCCTGAGCAGGATGGAGTGCACTGAAGAAGGCGCCTCACTGGCCCGTGTGTCCCTCGTGGCAAGGCGGCCAGTCTCGCGAGGAGCGGCTGCCGGCCTGTGCGCCCCAGTTCAGTTCAGTTGACGGTCGAGGGGATGGCCTTCGCTCCGTCTTAACAGAGAGCAGCAGGGCGTCAGATGGAAAAACAGCCTCCCTTGACCAGTGCGCTCCCGACACCTTCCCAAAGTGTTGCTCGCTACGATATAATACTATGTGCACTTCCTTAGTTGTTCTTTTTTTTTTTTTCTTCTTTTTTTTACGTCTCCGCCTATTGCGCCGGTAGGCTTGCTTGAGGGGCCTGGGTGGTATTCGGCCCCAGCCCGTCATGGCGCAGGCAAGTGTTTATAGTGGCGCCATCTTCATTCATCAGTCGAAAGAGTAAGGGCATATCCTACGTTAGGGGACCACACCAACGAACTGTTCAGAAAAAAATATATACTGAGAAGCAAATGGCAGAGATTGTAACACATTATATTCTTCTTCTAATTCTTGGTCGAACTTATACAGCTTTTTTTTTGGGGGGGGGGGGGGTACCAAAAAGTGCCTACAACTGCTGCCAAAACTTCACATTTCATAGCAGTCTGTATAAGAGAAGATGGCGCCACTATAAACACTTGCCTGCGCCATTACGGGCTGAGGCTGACTACCATCCAAGCCCCTCAAGCAAGCCTGCCGGCGCAATAGGCGTAGACGGAAAAAAAAAATAATAAATAAATTAAAAAAAAATAGAGGTGGCTGGCGCTGGCGATGGTGTTTCTTGTTGATCCTCAGGCAGTCAGGTTCTACAGGATGTGTTACTGCTCACTTGTTCGCCAGCTAAAGCCTCTACAACGAAAAATAATAAATAAAAATAATAATAATTCACTGTGACCCCAGTTTGACATCAGATAGAGGAGGACGTTGGGAAAGGCTATGGTAATGGTTCAAATGATGATAATGATGATGATGACAATGAATACGATGAGGAAGATGAGAAGGAGGATGAGGATGAAGTCGAGGATAATCACAGCCCTGGGTCACACTGGTCACGACGGCCGTCCCGTAACCAAAACACAAACAGCTGATTGATTCTTCCTTTGGTTGTTCTCTATAAAGTGGCGGTTTCTCTGTGTTTTCTCTTTTACCAGGCATTTCCGGTGTGTTTTCTCCTTGTTTTAAACCCGGTAGTTGCGGGGATCATGTTTCTTAAAGGCCCTTCCCTCTAAGCGAGATAAAGGAGAAAAAATCATCACTCACGCAAACCATTTCATAATATATATCAACGCATTTGTGATCAGTTTATGCATCATCTATTTTTTGGGGGGTTTATATCATAGCAAAAATTTGGCCTGTCGCTGGTACACGGTAAAGCCACAAATTTGGCCCATCACTATTATTATTATTATTATTATTATTACACACACACACACACACACACACACACACACACACACACACACACACAGATACACATAGGAAATTTGGTGATAAATCGCTCAGTTTGGGTATAAGAGCCGATTTCACGGTCCAACACAGTGTCTTCGTAACAGCCCGAACCAAACTATAGAATCCTATCCAATCCAAAACGGGGAGGTCTTCGCTGCCACACTAAATACACAAGACTTTTCCTGTATAGTTTCATCAAATTTGTGAACTTAAATATAAACACCAGACACTATACAAGGAAATTTCGAAGGCTCTGGTATTGGTTTGGGAGCTTACTAACCCGTCATGAGACTTGGCAACGGTGCGCACTGCGTGGGAGGCGCGGTAGATAAACAAACGCGTTGGCCGGGAGACGGAGGACGGCGAACCTGACTCGGTGGTGTTCCTTGTGTGTTCCTTGTGTTTCTCCTGCTGCTGTGAATATCTAGTGTGCCTCAAGGAAGGAAATGATAGTAAATAGAGCCCCAGCACTCTCCACAAAGCGCCGGTCACACCTGTTATATGTTTACTGAGTGGCTGTTTACTGAGTGACTGCTGTTTTTTGAGTGTTTGTTGTTGAGTGAGTGACTGTTTGCTGTTTACTGAGTGACTGTTTGCTGTTTACTGAGTGACTGTTTGCTGTTTATTGAGTGGCTGTTTGCTGTTTACTGAGTGGCCGTTTGCTGTTTTTTGAGTGTTTGTTGTTGACTGAGTGACTGTTTTCTGTTTACTGAGTGGCTGGTTGCTGTGTTCCTTGCCTGTGTTGCGACTGTCAGTAAGTGTGTGAGTAGGGCAAAGTAAGTGTTGATAAGTCTTAAGTACATGTTGCTTAAGGATCACTTTTTTTTTTTACGAGTGGCACATCTTTTTACCCCAACGACTTCCCAATGTACCCCAGTGATACCCTAAAGTACCCCAACTATTCCCCAATGTACCCCAATTATAGTCACCTGTCGTTGCGTATTCCAGAAGTACACCCGTCTGACTGCGAGGGACACCTTAGTACCATATGAAGTACTTTATGCACGTACAACACACACACTTCTGTATTGCTTGGCCCTCACCGATCATTCGTTCGTGAGACATTGTTTTTTAGAATATGGTCTATGGGTACATATGTATAGTTATGCATTTCTGTTAATTGTACAGCCATCCCTCAAATAGTACGGTTTCCAATAGTTTGGTTTCGGTTTTATACGGATTGTCATAGAAGATCATTTAGGATTTTTGACATCGTTTTTTAGAATATGGTCTATGGGTACATATGTATAGTTATGCATTTCTGTTAATTGTACAGCCATCCCTCAAATAGTACGGTTTCCAATAGTTTGGTTTTGGTTTTATACGGATTGTCATAGAAGACATTTTTAGGATTTTTAAATTTCCTGCTCACTGGGAAACTCAAAAATCCTAAAAAAATCTTCCATGAAAATCCACATAAAACCAAAACCGAACTATTGGAAACCATACTATTTGAGGGATGACTGTATTCTGGCAGCGGGGCACAGGTCAGGTTGGGTTAGGTTAGATTTAGTTATTAGGTCAGGTGAGATTTACTTAGGTTAGATTTGTTAGGTTTAATTGGTATGATAAGTACATGTGATACAGCGTTGCCAAATTATCGTACACACCGTATTGCATTTTCGTAGTTTCTAACTGAGATCTATAGCAAAAACAAACAAACAGACATCAATAAATAACAGTTTTAACGCCAACTTTAGTATTCTTTCGTTATTTGTGTAGATACGAGAGTTTGAGGCTTAAAAAATGATAAATACGATGTGGTGAGTACGATAATCTGGCAACCCTGATGTGATACACTTTCCGCAGTGCCCTTGTTGTCGCCTGTGGTTGATGGGTGAGGCGGCGGCTCAACTCCAGGAGCGACTTTATCCACCTTCCTCATGGTCTTGTGAAGGCTTAATTTTTCTTTATTTCTGTGTAATGTGAGGACAGAACTTTTACCCGATCTGACCTAACTTGACTACATGTAAATTAGCTAAAGCCAACCTGACCTGTGGCCTGCTGCCAAAATTTATTAAACGGAAGTAAATCCCTAACCTTGGTACTATCAGTTGCGATATATTTTTATGGGTTCAAAAGATTCAGAATGACAAGATCTAGGGGATAATGCAAGTGCAGTATTAACATCACATGAGATAACTAGAAAAAAATTCAATATTACCGGCAGTAGGTTGTTATCTGTCAAGTTTACATCCTGACCTTGATAGATAATGTGTCGGGCACATATACAGGTGCATAACATGGTGTTCTGTTAGTTTAGGAAAAGACTGGGTGACAGCATGTGAGGTCAGGGATGGACAGACCTGCCATCCTGATATAGGAGTATGTACGTTACATCTGAATATTTAGCATTGCAAGGCAAAAGTTGTTTTCGCCGGATGGTTAGTTCAATTAAGAAAGGCATTAGGTGAGGTGACACCTTCTCCAAAATTATTCTTGGCTTTCTTAAAAGTATTGAAGAAATTACAGTGAGATATCAGTACCATATGAATCAAGATAAATGGAGAATACCTCGACAACCTTAGATTCACAGATGTCATAGTCTTACTAAGTGACTTTGAAGGAAATTTACATGTACCATTCCTAAATGTGTTTTTATGACCGCAAAGTTTGTCCGGAATTCCAGACAACGATAATAACCACGTTATTCCAGCAACGATAGTGATCTAGGGTTAATCCACCATAAGGAAGTGAGGATATTAATTTATAGCTACATACCATTACTGTAGCCATAAGGGAAAAGTAGTCTATGCAAGGCAGGGACACCCACTTCCCTAAGGCAAGTTGTGCTGGCTTCATACCGTACTTGTTGGCCACAGACCCTTTGACCGTGAAAAGACCAATTACATTTTATTAAGTATGCGGAAAATAGAAAGAACATAAAAAAGGCTTTCCCTCAGGTGGCATGAAGAGTGCCTCAAGACTCCTGTGCCAGACTAGCCTCCTCAGCACCGTGGCGGCGCTTAACATGCATACAAAGTGCCGGGGCGGCGTGTACTCCTTCACCAAGGGCAAGGTGAGGCAGGAAGGGACAGGGCCTTGGTTGTACAGGTAACTCTCGATTTATGCGAGTATTGTGTCCTTGAAGAGGTCGCATAAATCAAAAACAATGTAAATCAAACAAGAGGTAGGTTTGTACTTTTATTGTCTACTGTATCCCTCTCGTGGTTCCTCCTCTGGCTCCCCTTCTCCTCGTGGTAGCACAGCAGCGAGGGTGTTGTTGTTGTTGTTGAGTAGCGTGGCAGCGTAGGTACTGTATTGTTGTTCAAGTGACGCGCGGGAAGAACTGAGCTCAGCTGTGTGGCCGCGGCGCCGTGTGAGTCCAGTTGCGTTAGATATCTGGTGGCCACTCCATAAAATATCGCGTATAAGTGACAAAAACGTGTAAATTAAACATTTATTTGAATTTTGGACCCCGCGTTATTTAAAAACCATGTAAACCGAACTCAAGTAAATCGAGAGTTACCTGTATATGACTGACGATACTTAACCCCGGAAGAAAAACAGAATAATGCTCATTTAGAATTCCTGTTTCCTTGCTATTTTATGTAACATTATGTCAGAATTTATGGTTATACATAGTTTCATTTAGCACTCAGCCCATGTAGGTCCCTCGGTTGTTAAAGAAAATATATACAGGAGAGTGAATGTAACTTCTCCAAACATAACTCGATGTTTAGTCTGAGTGTACAGCCTTAGCTTCAGCTCATTGTGTGTGTGTTTGTGTACAGGTGCAGCGGACTGAGGTGCCAGACAGCAAAGTGGAGTGGAGTGCAGTCTTTGAGGGGTACACACCGCCGCATTACACTGCCCCGCACATCCTGGCGGGGCCCGTCTATGCCGACCCGGAGATAGGGTAGACACAGCCATTCACTGTCCATTCATGTGTGCTTTGATTGTTATTATATCATGAGTCTGGCCCTTAATGTGTTTTTTTAATAGTCCTCTTTATGGGAATATGCAGAAGTATGTCTGATAAAGCTCATCTCTCTTGCTCTATGGAAGACACTTGATGCTTTCCAGAACAGTACTAATGGTAAAGTTTGCTTCACAGAAAATTTTGTGTAAATACCAGTATAGAAAAGATTGTGTACATTGAAGAATAGAAAATTGTGTCTATTATTTGCTGAATGGAGATTTTTGTTCATGCATTGCAGAGCCCCAAGATTCAAGCCACGGTGGAACGCACTGGACGGCAAAGTGAATCGCTGTTCCCACACGAGGCAGTACAATGTAGTGGATGGCTTCCCACGGTGAGCGGCTCGTTGTTCATGTTGTGCCGCCCGGATGATGGGAGATACAGTTTGACATGTTGTTTTAAGAGATGAATATTTTTGTCTAATAATTGTATTGATGGAAGAGTAATTTTGTCTAGTAACTTTGAAATTTATTTGTTTCTTTGTGGAAACTTCATCCATGAAATGGCCATAGGAGGATTAATGATAGCTTCATGTCTTACTGTTTATGAATATAGTGTTTATTTGTTTTATTGATGAAGATAGTGTTCACTGTACTGTCAATATAGAAAATAATCTATCTTATGAAATACTAATAAAACAAAGTGATTTTCTCATTTCTTTTATCAGCAATGTCTCATGCCTTGAGGAACACACACTGTTGTCACGATTCTGTTCCAGGAACGTGTGTGGCCGCACGGGTCTGGCGGGGCGGGGCGCCCTGGGGCGGTGGGGACCCAACCATGCTGCCGATCCCATCGTAACGCGCTGGAAGGTGGCCGATGGCAGGAGGGTTATTCATGGTGGGTGGAAGATTGATTCTTCAGAGTCCATACATTTGAAACCTGTGCTGCTTTATCATCTTTATTGTTTGTCATATTATGGTGGACTGCCCCAAACGTCTCCACTCTAAAACAAACAACGAGCCTTTGAAATTATAATGACAATGATGACAACAGATGATGCTGTTCAGAGTGATGACAGTGATGTGCTTATGATGATCACTTCCAGATGAGACAGACAAGCCAGTCCTCCAGTTTGTGTGCATCCAGCGCAGGGACAGCGGGGAGTGGGCCATCCCCGGGGGCATGGTGGACCCAGGGGAGCGTGTCACGGCTACGCTGCAGCGGGAGTTCCTGGAGGAGGCCCTCAACGCCCTGGAGATGACCCCAGCACAGAGGGAACAAAGTGAACACCAGCTCAGGGAACTCTTCAAAGGCGGTGAGATGTATTATTTACTGACGCTTCTCTGTGTTACTTGTTGCATCTCTACCCTTATTAGTGTGGAAATTAAACTGAACACCAGCTCAGGGAACTCCTCAAAGGCAGTGAGGATATGAGAAAATATTACAACTACTGTTTTGGGTCACTTTGTACTTTTTTATAGGTTGTTTGTGGATGTTAAATTTATGTTCAAACCAACTTTTTTATATACAGCAAAGGAAGCAGTTCAAGGGAAAAAATAAGAAAAAGGAGACAAAAAAAGACCGCTAATCACTGCTCCTACAAAATGAAATATAGAGGAATTTCCAAAAGAGATCAATTTCAGGAGGAGAGGTGTTTTGATACTCCTCTCTTGAAGGAGGTCAAGTCGTAGGCTGGAGGAAATACAAACAAAGAAAGGCTGATCCAGAGTTTACTAGTAAAAGGGATGAAAGAATGAATATGCTGGTTAATTCTTGCATAAGGGATTTGGACAGTATAGGGGTGAGCAAGAGTAGGAAGTCGAGTGCAGCGGGGCCGCGGGAGGGGGGAGGCATGCAGTTAGCAAGTTCAGAAGAGCAGTCAGCATGAAAATATTGGTAGAAGACAGAGAGATGCAACACTGGCGGAACATAGAGATACGAGACTGTCATTTAGAGGAGGGGAGTTGATGAGACAAAAAGTTAAGACACAGGCCATGAAAGGAGAAGGGATTAACAGAACTTCAAATTTCAGGTGTAGAGGTTTACTCCGGGTATGTGGACGACCCGCGCAACACGGACAACGCCTGGATGGAGACCATGGCATACAACTTCCACCAAGAGGACACAGAGGGGGTGCTGTACTCCCTGCAGCTCCACGCCGGGGATGACGCCAAGACTGTGAGGTGGCAGGACATCAGCGGCAGCCTGAACCTCTACGCCAGCCACAAGGACATGATCGAGAGGGTGGCACAGAGACACGACGCCCATTGGTGAGCGTCTCGTTTTATTGTTCCCGGTGCCTCGTGTGTTTCACCTTATTGGGCTCGAGTAAGAATTCTCCATATCATTGTCTATCTACACATTCACTCGTACCTCATTTGTTTCTTCAATTTCCATACCATTATTATTTATTTATTTATTTATTTTTTTTACATTTTTACTCGTACCAATATTTTTTTACATTTTTACTCAAGTCCCCCGTTGGTTCTTTATTTTCTATACCACTATTTTTTTTTAACTTTTACTCAAGTCCTCTCAAGACCAAATCCCCCTTTGGTTCATTATTTTCTATACCACTATTTTTTTTTTACTTTTACTCAAGTCCCCTCAAGACCAAGTCCCCCTTTGGTTCTTCATTTTCCATACCCTTTTTTTTTATTTATTCTTTCTTTCCTGTGGCGTATTTTTCTTTTTCTCTCTTTATGTAGTGCTTTTATATTCTTCATATCCATTCCAGCCTTTCACACCTCACTTTCTCTTCTTTCCTCCTCCGTGATTATTACAACAGCTTATACTTTTCATCCTTGTACAGTCATGTCTCTTCCATTTTCCTCTCATTATTTTTACACTCCCTGAACATAACCACATAAGGAGATAGCAAGAGGTTAGTCAGCACTCAAATTCCCCTGTACTCTATATATGACTTTAACCCGGGAGCAGCGACGGGCCAAATTTGTGGCTTTACCTTGCAACAGCGACGGGCCAAATTTGTGCCATGATATACCCTCCAAAATAGATGATACATAATCTGATCACAAATGCTTTGATATATATTATGAAATGGTTTGTGTGAGGGGTGATTTTTCCTCATTTTTCTTGCTTGGAGGGACCATTGAGAAACATGATCCCCGCTGCTACCAGGTTAACATTGCCCTTTCATATTGCAGGTGAGCAGAGAACTAGTGTGGTGAAGTTCTTGCAGCTGTTATTCCCTCGCCTCCTCTCTCTCCCCTTGTTGTTGTTCCCTTCACCTCCCCGGAGATAAGAGATGGTGGTGAGTGAGTGAGTTTTTGCTTTCCTCATTTGTCAGTTTGATTCATCTTGCATTGTTCAGGTCTTCATCGGTGGTTTTGCATTCACTTGGCACAAAGGGAGATGCTACGATACTTTTGTCTGTCCTCTTTTATTACTTCTCATGATTTTTTCAGCTGTGTGGAACATTTTCATCTATTGTATGTTCATGGTCAATAATCTTTCAACTGTTTATATACTCACATTATAGTACAAGTGATTCCCAAGTTATGAAATCGTTCCATTTTGGGGTCAGTATTGAAGTCCAATTTATCTCTAGTCTGAACACTTGTGGTCCATAACCAGAATCAGATTTATGTATAGGATCCATGATAGGGGCTTGCATACTTAGAAGAATTTAGAAGACAGCACAATAGACTCTTTATGGATACATTATTAAACTTACACTAGCAGCAGCATACCACTTTGCACTGCCTCTGTAATTAGTTCATCACTGTGAACCTTTGTCTGTAATGCAGATTTTTTAAATGATAGATTACAGTAGTCCCTTATCCAGGGATAATGTAGATCAGGACGTTCATAACACTGGGGCTTCCTGCACCCAGCAGCTGCCACAACTCACAGTTTTCTGATTGTAGCCATGTCATACTATTTTTAGTTTTTGAAATGAAAAGCTGTCAAGAAGCTTTAGCTAATTTGCAGTTTGAATACCAAAGATTTTGGAAATGTCTTGTTGATATTCATCACAGAGAAACCAGTGATTTCCTGGAAACATTTGTGTTTACCTTTCTGTTTTGTATATGTAGAGCAATTAGATAAACTGCAGCTAAACCAACTAATGCCTTAGAAGATACAGGGATGTAGGACACAGCTGGTCGTAGTGAGTCTGCCATGTAAGGCTTGAGTCATAGCACACTGCCTTAAGGCCTTAGTGAGTGGTCAGTGCATCGTTATTACCTCACTTGTCAGTACAGGTATCACCATCTCACCTTGGGAATTTCCAGTCCAATAATTAGTGCTTCTACAGTACAAGACTGAAAGGGTCAGATGATTGGCATGGGATGGGAAAATTCAAGTTCAGAAACAAAGCTCACTTCATAATATGCATAATGTTGAAATATGGAAAGGAAAGTTTGACAGACCAAATGTAAATACATTAATGATTAATATTGTAGCACCAGACAACACAGACCTGGTGGTACAAGTTGTTTATTAGTCAGACACATTGACGTGAAGGCTATCAAGAGATGGGGTCATTGTCACCAAAGGGTTTAGTTATTCCTGGCTCAAGTCTAAGACATGGCTGCGTACATTGTATGTGTGTAGTATATTACTTTTTTTTACTACATTGAGGCTTGTTGTAGCTGCCAACTCCTAAGATGTCAGTTTGCTTGTGTGCTTTTCCTCGTGGCCAGATCCATTGCCGAGTAGTACAGTTATTTTCTCCTTGACACAAGTGACAAAATGGATTTATAGCACTGATGAGGAGCCATTATTGTGACTGTCTGTATTAGATGAAATTTGTGGTGGTGATTCTTAATTACCTCAGCAAATTGCCATCTCAACTCCTTGAGAAAATAGGAATTACTCAAGATATTATAGAATAACTTTCATCCAGCCAGTTGCATCCATTCATTGTTGAGGCAACTTTGGTTGATGGATGTATAAATAATATGAATGGGAATGAGCCACAGCTTGGGCTTCATGTATCTTATTGTAGTAGTGTATGCAACTACACAACCAAGCAATTGATGTGGACATGTGCTAGGGGATGAAGTGCCTTACCCACACTACGATGGACTCTTCAGGGGTCTCTCGGGGGCCGTACTGCAAGTCCAGTCTGAGAAGTTTCGGGTCCCTACAGAGTTTGGGATGAATAACTCTGCAAAACTTCTCGGATTGGACTTGTAATATGGCCCAGAGAGAGAGAGAGAGAGAGAGTGTTTGTCTAAAAATTAAATCGATGGCAACCACTGGATACTGTGTGAGTGTTGCCTTTCAGAGTGCGAATATTTTTTGAATAATATGTATCTGTTTTCCATATGACAGTGAAAGGCACATCATAATTCATATCGTACAGGGTTTCACAACCACAACACAGCACGCACCAAAAAACACTAGAAATGGGGAGAGTAAGTAATGGGAATTAGAATGCGTTCATATTAGTGGGGTCAAAGCGCCATAAGGCAGCTACCACAAAAATAATGGAGCAGAAACCGCTACAAAATTGGAAACTAATAAAAGGAAAAAAAAAAAAGGACGATATGTTAGCAGGGTCAAGGAGCCAGCATATATGGTGTGTGTATGAAAGCAGTATATGCAGATATTTTGAGGACGTAATTTATCGGGAAAAGGATGGAAGGAGGTCAACGTATCTTTTACTTCTCTGACGCTCTACGGGTTAAGGTAGAAAAAAACAAGCATTACCAGTGTGGCCACATTTAATTTACAATAACATGCATATTGTCACTTCTTTAGTTATACACTATTGATTACCTTCTTATTAATAGCCTTAACATTACCTTGGGAGGAATTATTTACTCTTAAGACCTCAAAATATTTGGACATGTTTAATCATGTATAATATAAAAACTGGAATGATTAAGAAAGTGAATCCAATCATAGAATATTTACCAACTCCAATTAATAAGTTATGTTATATTAAATAGCTCTTGAATATATATATACATCTGTCCCCCCTTATTTGTGAGGGTAAGGGGACACAGCCGCCCCCCAGATAAAGAATTTCTGCAAATGTTTGGCGCTTCCCCTCTTAAAAGCATCTGGGTCCACAAAAGACCACCGAGCAATTAATCATTTAAAATGCACCTACTACAACACTTCCATTACCTGAAAGCAGCATAAATATCATAAACAGCATCATTCATCAGCAATACATACTATAAACTGTTGTGTAATTGATGTAATCCTTGTGCCCTTGAGCTGCCTCCTTTGTTGTAAAAAAAAATTAAAAAAAAAAATAAAAAAAATAAAAAATAAAAAAAAATACGGGGTCATTAATATCTCGCTTAACTGTTGTCCACTCACCACAGAGTCCCTGCCATTTTCTTTTTCAACTTTAGGCACTTACCGTATATGCTCATCATGCAAATGATTCACTAGCGAATGATTTTCTACAAAAAAATTGGGTAATAAAAATTGGATCATAACTACAAGTTCAGCTGCTGAACATCAAAAAAGCTTGTCAGTGGTAGTGATGATTACATATTCGTAAGTGTATGTAAATTACAATAGGTATAGCTGATGAATAATGCTGCTTTTAATAATTTATGCTGCGCTCTGCATGTATACATCACCCTTTCCTTAGGAACAGCCACACTGTCCACAGGCGGACCGCAAGGGTTTGGAGTGGCACGGAGAAAATTCCTTGTAGGCCACTTTTGTGCATTTTTGGGAAATCCACAAATGTGTGAATCCACGAACAGTGAACCCACAAATACCGGGGGACAGATGTAGGCTCTTTACCGCCATCCAGTGAGATTTGAAATTGTACAAGGCTAGGAGCAGCATTACAGCAAAATGTTGTACTTATATGGAATGCTAAGCAACATTGAAATGCATTATCCTCCAATATTCAGAATACATACACCTCTGTGGTGCTATTGGGAATTGATTCAGTCATGCATCCTCCAAGTTTGGTTGATCATTGTGATAGTGGACATGCTTTGGTTGATCCTCTTTACTCATTAGTCACAGAACTGAGGTCTGTGTGGAGGTCCCTGAATTGCCTGAGTGATGAAAAGTAGTTGTGCTGCACTGCTTCAGGACGTAACAACCCCCTCGGACAAATGTTCAAAACCAACATTTGATTGAGGAGGCTTTCAGGTCTTTGAGTTCTATGATTAGTGAGAAAAAGGGATTCCTAAATGACATATTTACTGCCTTTGCTCTAACACCAAATATTTTTTATC
Organism: Eriocheir sinensis; assembly: GCF_024679095.1. NCBI lineage: Eukaryota > Metazoa > Arthropoda > Malacostraca > Decapoda > Varunidae > Eriocheir > Eriocheir sinensis. The sequence goes on from NC_066553.1 coordinate 2,338,678, forward strand.
CTAAATATATATTTGTTTCCCTACAGGATTAATAAATTACCCAAAAACTCTTCATTAGTACATCTACATTAATCTTCCTTGCAGTTCCACCACCTAAGGGTAGTTAGCTATTGACCACAAGACATAGCTGTGATGCATTAACAGAAAGATAAATATTTTGGTATCGTTTTGTAAACTTAGCAATGTTCAGTAAAGAACAAACGTGAGATTCTAAACTGGCTGTACTGACAACCTCGGAAAGAAAAATTTGCTTGAGTAATATCAAATACCAGGCCTCAAGACCCCTAAATTGAACAATAATGCTATACTGAGCCACGGGGTGACCAATACAGGTGTAGAGCCAGGAGACTTGATAGGTCTAGTGTACAGCTATGAGATTCCATAACATAAATTTGCAGTAGAAAAGCAACATCTAAAACATAACACAACCTGGAATATGTACTGTGTTTTAAGTAACTAAACATTACAGTTAATCTCCATTATATTTCAATACTTTCTATTTCCCTTCAAAAGGTAAGCTTGAAATGGAACACAGTACCATGCATCATCTGCCAACTTATAAATCAGCTAAAAACACTAATCCAATGGTTTCCTTAAAATTATAAAGGAAGACAAGTGTGACCTAGGAAGAAATACTGGAAACTAAGTTACTTTTAAAACTGTTCACTTGTGACTAGAGTAGAGCAGTTTAAAATATAAGTACTGGTATAAAAAGCCTAAGATAATAATCAAATACCAAACAATCATACACACACAGGACACATTGACACTACCGGTTTCCAGTACAAAACTAGTACTCAACTAATATGTACTTCATAAAAATGGCTTTGTTTGGGGGTCTGTACACAGGAAGCCCTTTTGGGAGTGTTCATTCAGCATACTAACAACCATGTTTAAAATAAAGGCACAAAGAAGTTTTCGTACACTTGTGAAAACACACATTGCAGTTTGATTCCTAAAGAACTCTTGAAGCTCCATCCTTCCTTACTGGGAACAATTTTAACTTTGGGCAAGTCTAGTACCCGTCACATTACACAACATGAGGACGTGGATTTAGTAATGCATCTTTTCTGGTATTGCCACACCACAAGTGTTTACAGTAGGACTGCTCTTCATACTTAATACACTGAAAACAATTAAGAAAAATACTTCCACACTAAGAGCATCATTTACTCTGCACAAGGAATAAAAGGCATTCCTTGCAATACAATTGAGTTGTGGTCCTCAAAAATTGCTTTAGAGTGCACTCCTAGCCACTCAAAATAATTAATTAATTGTAAGTCCTCAACAAATTTGAGCATCTTTTCACAATAATCATTTAAAGAAAATATAACAAAATTAGCATGCCATGTTGTTCACTCCTTGTCCAGCTTCATTTCCAACATAAGGCATTCTTTTGTCTTTTCCCCGGCACTGGCAGACTGACTTTCACCATGGCTCAATGCCACTGTTACTGTAACAAAACAACTAGCTACAGATTGAACACAAACACTTTACAGCAATTGAAACATAAAAAAACATAACCACTGAGCAGAGGAATGATCATGTGATTGTACCATAACTGTGTGGCACAGCGACACAGGACTGAGCCACCCCCCCAGACAGATCACATTCCAATCTAGGGGATACTATGTAGATACCTGGTAGGGAAAGTTTGGTTGAATTTTAGACTGGAAAACTGCCTTGATCCCAACACACACATGGATGTATTTTATATTTCTTATCTCCATCAAACATGTCCTCATCAATGTCCTCCATCACATTACAATTCCATGGATTGTTTAGTGCCTTTCAATCTGCTCTCTTATGATAACGATGAAAACAAATCTAAAGAGGGTTTGTGCGGTCAAATCCAAGAGCTTGAACACTGGGCAGTCTTCAGTCTTGCTTACAACACTTCATCCAATATTATTCATGCAATCCATTAACCTTTTAAGGCAAAGTCAGGAACCAACTTTGTGAAAACTTTATGTAAAGAATAAGAATTGTAACTTGAAATATCATCAAGAGCAAACACCAATGATGCAAGCTGTGTGAAGGGCTCCATCCTGTGGTGCCCAATATCACAGCTGCCACCTCAACACAGTGGAAGTGCTGAGGCAAGACGCAGCTCCGGTAACTCAGAGGAAGGGATGTGCGGAGGCAGGTGAGAGGTGGTGCATTTCCTTCTCATTCACAACACAAAGCATGGTAGAGTTGTAGTACTTAAGTGGCCTCTTCTTATTTAAATTAAATTCATTATGTAGACCTGAAGATTCATGCATAATATATAAAATACATTACAATACTTTAATTATTTTTGTATAATACTAAATGATATCAAATCCTTAACCTCCCAGTGACTTCCTAGTGACGCTTTAGTATTTCATTCACACTGAACTAAAGGGAACAAAAATGCACTTGAAATGATTTTTAAGATGATGCAATAAAAAGCCTTGATGGACTGCTTTATGGACTGATAGAAGAATGAAGCAACAACCATCTCCTCATAGTTTCATCGAAACATTAATAATTCCAGCTATCTGGGAATTCTCAATAGCCATAAAATTCTAAACCCTTGCATCATTAATTTTTAAGCAATTGTACATACACTTAGTGAAGCCTTACCAAACACATGCCATGCTATAACAGAAAATATTGAACATTTAAATTACTTACGGTATCCACTGTGCTGAGATTAATATTTTCCTATCCTAATATACATTGCTCTCCTCAAGGCCCTAAGGTTCTTCAAGACTGATAATCAAGGAATATGTTAATGTGTCACTTATGTTGGACATTACTTCAGTTGGCACCACTGGCACTGTGACTGCCATCTACCACAGTTCCCATCATTACCTTCACCTACCCTTCCAAACAGGTCCAGGATCCCAGGGGTCTGGATGAAGGCAACACAAGCTGCTCATTGATGTGCATGCATGCATCTATTTACACATTATGTACTCTCCTGTGCTAATCCCCACATAGCTGCCTTCCTTATCTTTTACACTTGGGAAAGGAAAGTTGGAAAGTTTTGTTTGGTCGGTGCAACATCTGTGGTCATATGCCGGAGAGAGACAAAAGGGAAAGGAATTATAGGAGAAGGGAACAGACCCCAGGAGATGGGACACAACCCCCAATTAATACCTGGTACCCATTCACTGCTGGGTGGACAGGGGCGCCGCCCAAATTTTTCCACTCCGCCCGGGAATCAAACCCGGGCTCTCTCTGTTGTAAGCCGAGTGTGCTAACCACTGCACCACAAAGCCCCTTCTACACTTGGGCCAGGCACAGTTCCTCGCTGCAAATATTCTGACAAATTTGCGGGAAATTCACACAGCATCCTCCTGCACTAGTGAGACAACTGCTGAGTTTTGCTTTGCACCAAGTGGTGAGCCTGAATTTTCGTGGTGCTTAGTGTTTGATTGACCGACAATCTCTATCAGGGATGGAGAATGAATGCTTGACTGCCATGCTTACATATTTTCATACTGAATTTTTTAATATCCTGCCATCAGGTGACTTCTATCTAGTTATAACACTTGTGTACTGCAGGAACAAAATCTTGAGGAGAACCTAATGTAGTTAAGTTTGAGAATAAAAATGGATAAATCTTACATTAAAAACAACAAAAATCCCCTACAAACTAAATCCTTTGATTCATTTGGACTTCTTCAAAACAGCTGCATAAAATCTATTTAAAGTAGATGGTCATTACCATATCACAAATCTGTACCTGTATCAAGCTGCCATCAGTTACAGATTACAACCGAAGACATTCCAAGACTGACGGGAAAGTAAAATGACTGTGATTATGAGAGGCCTTCCTGCTCAACACAGAGCCATGACTTTCCCCTGGACCAACATTGAACAACATGAGATCACAATTTCTTAGTCGCCCTTATAAAATATGAGATTTCAAGTGGCTTCATTTGTAAGGCTCCAAGACACGGACAAAGACTACAAAAGGCCTTACGATACGGGGATCCTTTTGGCTCGGTGCTCGAGTGCCAGCTTTCTGTCTGGGGACCCCAGCCCAGGTTCAAATCCTGGTTGGAATGTTTGGAAAAAAATTATTCTCACAATTGGATCAAAATCTCTTGTGTTTTGAGAAATGGAACCCCCAACAACCCTGGTGGCCAGCAGTGCATCCATTCTTGTGTTGTATTTCCCCATGTAAAGGGAGAAGAAACTGGATAGCCTACATCTATCAGAGGGGTTAGTCTCATTACCAGAGGAAATGTGATTGCAGTGACTTGATTAAAATCAAAGCACAGAGAAACTGACCTAAATGGGAGAAGGGAAGCCATGTAATGGCCCCAAGGTGCTGATAAAGACTAAATGGCCATAAATCACGGGGATCCCTCTGGCTCAACACTTGTGTCCATCTTCCAGTCTTGGGGCCCCGGCCCAGGTTCAACTCCTGGGTGGAATGTTTGGAAAAAGATTTAACCCCTCACGACACACTGTCCCTCCCCATCCTTGCCCCCCTTGGCATGGCTCTTGAGTACACAAAGCAATACTGCGTTCAAGTGAGGCTCACCATCAGTCAGCCAGGGTTGAGGGCCACAGCCTCGTGAGCACAGCGAGGCCCAACACCGTGTGCGCTGATCGGACATGTCACATTATACATGAATACTTCATGTAATGAGAGAATATTGTATAGTCTTATTACTTTCGTAAATTATACAAAACATCAACTTATAATACATAAAATACTGCAACAGGCAGGCAAATATTCATAAAATGTATTAATTAATTTGACCATGCAACAGAATAAAGCAGATCCAGTCATATATTATGGAATGTTTTGATTAAACCTTATACTTTCACATATACATAAAAGCTTTTTGTGCCAAACATGTGCATTCATATCACTTGACACAAGACAATAATACCAAGTTTTTGTTATGAATTGTGTAAAATGGTAATTTCATTCATGTATCCACACATACTTGTACACACACACACACACAATCAAGCAGCCACAAACCCACACAAACACTGAGGCAAGGGAGTCTAGTCAAGGAATTCCAGGTGAGGGGAGTAAGGTTCATACTGGAATGAGGGATAGAGAGAGAAAAGGAGGTGAGGCATGACGTCATCCTCGACCAGCTGCATCAGGCCGGCCTCCAGCTCGGGGAAGGATGGCCGCTCGTCCATGTCGTGCTGCCAGCAGTTCAGCATCATCTGGTACAACTCATCCCCGACATACTGGGGCTGAGGCAAGCGCAAGCCCCGCATCACCCTGCCAGCGACCTCCTCCGTGCGGACATCAGCATACGGCGTTCCTCCCAGGGTACTCACCTCCCACATGAGGCAGCCAAAGGACCATACGTCACTCTTGGGGACAGATACCTTGCTGCGGAGGGTCTCAACAGCGTGCCACCGCCGGTAGTCAGGCACATACAGGTCGTTGTGGTAGTGGATGAGGCCGAAGCCGGTGATCTTGGGCCGTGTGCCGTCCACCACCACAATGTTTCTGGCACACAGCTGGCCGTGCATCACCCCAAGGGCTGTCAGGTGGCCCATGCCCTGCGCCACACCAACCAGGAACTCTATGGCCTGAAAAGTAAGAATGTGTTTTGTTCATGAAAGTATCGTACAGTTATTCATTTCGGGCACTAATTTCTGCTCTAAAACTAATTGTAAACCAGGGTGAAGAACTGCACTTTTAATATTTTTTGCTAAGTATGAATTTTATTATATGTTCAAACAAGAAACAGAGTAATGCAACTTTATGTCAAATAGGGTCAAATAATGGCAATAAACACATGATTGTCTGATACTGCACAAAGCCTCCAGCAGTGTGTAGTACATGATACACTTTACAAGGTAGTAAGCATTTTGTAGCCCCCACAGAGCAGGTGTGGAGGGTGCGAGTAAATGTAAGAGTTGTGAGGGAAGTCTTGTTGTCCCTTGAGTGAGTGACAGTGGCAGGAGGTGGAGCATGACAGGATGGGAGAGTAGCAAGCTTGTGAGGAGACAACTGTTACTGTTAATACAAGAAGTGATCAAAATGTTGGAGGAACAACACCTTCAATACAACATGGCCGGGAGAGATAGATATCACTTCCCCACAGGACCTGCCATTCTGATGTCGTCCTAGACTCATAGTGAGTTTGGATCACCACGGTGAATGAAGAAAGCCAAGTGATTTGTTAAAAGTGGCTGTTTATACACTTTTTGAGCCCAAGGTATAAAGTGTATATACAATGATGCAGCAAGTTTGTGTGTTAACTTGTTTCAGTGTAAGAAGTGTTTTAAACCTGAATTTGCAAAAGTTGAGGCATTGGTCCAAAGGGAGAACAGATAACTACTTCCAGGCACATCTGAGACCTCACCCATGTGACTGTTCCTTGCCTCCTGCCCCATTTATTTAGTAGTTTTTGTCTTCAGATCTCTGGTAGGGTCGTGTGGTCACGACCCGGACAAGGTCTCGACCCGGACAGTCTTGATTAACCAATGAACGATCGAGCCTAGGATGACGTCAGAGCTATGACGTATGAGGGAGGGCGGTCCTAACTAGACGCCATTTGCAAACCTCCCCTTGACGCTCCGCTTGTAAGCATGGTAAGAATTTCGATTTTAAGAGGTCGCGATCTTAATTTTCGGCATCAGGATATATTGTGCCATGACCACGAATAAGGCGTGATCAACTTGTGATAAGTTTTGTTATGTAATATAGCCATATTGGCATAAAATCAGTGATAATACGGAGTGCCTAAACAACAATGGACTCGTTTGGGGTGCCCGCTAGACAAAATTATGCCGTGTTCTCGACTCGGACAATTTTTGACAATTCATGCAAATTAAGTGTACTGGAAAAACCAATTAAAAAGTGAATGATTGCATAGTTCTTACAACTATAATGTACCATATGTGAGATAAAGCCATGGAAAAGGCTGAATGGTGTTTTCCACGGCTAAATATCGAGTGATTTTTCGAAGTGTTTTATTGATGGAAGTGAATTATTTTTAGCATTAATATGTGCCCCCCATTAGTGTTTACTTCTCCAAATTGAAATATTTAACCTAGGCCAATTGTTTATATTTTTTACGAATTTTTAAAAAAATGATGTGCGTGGTCTCGACTCGGACAGTGTGCACGTGATGTCCGAGTCGAGAACACGGAGGTATAAGAAGGATTTTTTTTTTTTTTAAATGACTCTGTCAATCACTCTAATTTTAACCTAAAACCAATATTAATACTATATATTAACATACGAAAAAAAAAGGCGTAGTTTTAAGGAATTCAGTTACCTTTTTTTTTATCATATATATTTTTTTATTACATTGATATTTTGCTACCAATTGTTTTATTCCACCTTTCAGTGTCATGTTCTGGATGTTCTTAGTAAGAAAAAATATAAAACATTGGTGTAAGTGTGTTTTTGGTGGACCAAACATCCGTCCGGTTGAGACCACAACCCCGTCCGGTCGTGAACACGCGGTCTCGACCCGGACAGAGAATTCTGGATTTTAAAAACGGCTGTAAAACCAATACTATGATATCTACAGATATGAAACTCATAGCATAAGATGGGGAATTAGTTAAGCTTTCTTTTAAGCACAAAATCTCTCCTGTAGCTCAATAACTTTTTTTTTTATGAATATTATTCACTTTACTGTCCGGGTCGTGAACACATCACCCTAAGTGTATTATCATAGTGATTAATATTGGTTTGATTCATTAGCACCACAACCCTGTCAGCATAAATTTGTGATCAGCAAGCAATGCAAAACACCATTGCATCACGGGGTTTTGGTTCCACAGAAATTATTACTAACACTGTCAGCCTTCAGTTATGGCACCATTCCATTATGCTGCAACTCACAATCATTTGTTCTCAATGTCAGATGATGAATTCTGCCATCTCAATGGAGGACTTGATGAGTCCTTAAGTTGAAAGCCTCAAGAAAAATCACTGTTCTGAGACCTAATGTAATATGTTGACTATTACATTTGACAAAACCAGGCTCCCAGAATGATTCTGGAACTCTCCTCGTGGATGTCAACACTGTGAGACTCACCGTCCTCTTTATAATTCAGCACATCTTCCACTGAGAACAAACAACTACTGAAGTACAGCATAAAATCATGGCGCTGTTTACAACAGTTTCAGTGGAGCCCCACACCTTTGGTGCAATGGTCCTTTGCATTGCTGGCTCATTAAAAAATCTGAGTTGACATGGTTGTGATGGTATTAATTAATAAAAACAATATTAGTAGCTCATGGTGATGCATTACAAGAGCTGAGTTGTGCAGTGGGAGAAGAGGGAGTGGAACTCTCCATGCATCCTGTGCTCTGACTGACTCTAATTTGCTCCTGTAGAAATTGTCACAAACTTCAGGAGTGTGCATCCAGGACCTATAAATGAGGTCGGGAAGGTTGAAGCCAAGAATGGCAACTGCATGAAAGTTAAGAAGTGCAGTTGTACCAATGAATGGATGCAAATGGGTGCTGTGGGAAGGGTTCTGGATTTAAACAAGTTGGCTTCCAGGTAGGCTAGGTAAAAATATTTTTCACAAAAGTCAAATCATTGAATATTTTAAGGTTGCTGCGAAATGCAGTCTCAAATTGAGATGCTGCAAAATTAGTGCACCACTTGATGGTCATGGTATTCAAGGCTGGCCAACAGGGCAGCATATAAAGGTTCTATTTTCAGCGTTATTTTTGACAAAGTATATATATGTCAATGTAAATAAAGAGTGCATAAGTATTTGAGTTAAGATGCCTGCCAGATGTGCACCCTCATCAAGACAACCCACTCACCCCCAACGCAGGATCCTTGTCATGCAAATGTTATTAACCTTTGTATAAGATGAGCATTGACAGTATCAACTTGTCTATTCAATTACTAAGACATTAACCGAGGAACACAACAAAGTGATACCAAATATGCAGATGGGTGAGGATGTAGATCATGAAAATGAAAGGAAACAAATAGCAATATAATATAATAATTTTGCAGGCTTTGATTATCTGTTCTCCAAAACCTAACTTGCAATCACTGGCAGGGCAGCAATGTACTATTTCCTCCTAACTACACGCATCAAAACCCTCCAATGAATACAGCATCTGCTCACAAGCTCTAAATCTCCTACAACCATTTCCCAGAAGAAAAAAAACTTCCAAGCCATACTGCATTTTTTCTTTTTAACTTTTCAGTGCCTGCCAAGAACAACTTTTTCATTTAGAAGTTTTGAAAAGTTGTCACATAGTTTTTTCTTTCACTTCACTTAACTCCTCCACAAGAATATGTAATCAATCAAGGTACGGCAGTTCTCTGAATGGAAAACAAGTACAGGTTTTTCCCTGTTATCCAACGGAGCTGTTCCAGAGAACCTCGTAGGATAGTGAACCATTGGATTGTGAAACGGCTTCAACTTTGGTTTAGGTAAGATTCATTCCAGGACTTTTTCAGTTAATCCCCAAAGTACATTTAAAGAACATTACTATATTCATGAAGAGAATAATATGTGCTCAAGAGGTAAGGTCTGCAAAAGGATCAAGTGTATAATAAACGTCACAGACAGTTTTAGAGAGACTGACAGAGGAAGTGGGTGTAACAATGGCCACCTATAAGCATATAAAGGAACTGGGGTGGATAACATCGTCAATGGCAGAATAAGCCTCGTCAACATTCATCAATAACAGAATCGGCCTGGCCAACAAACACCTACAGGAATGGCCAAAGGTAAAAACAGGTGCAGCAAGTGGTTTTCCAGGATCACCAGCGCTGCCCAATGGCGAGAGAGAAAAGCAGTGGCACTGCCTTAAGAGATGAGAGTGGCTCCAGCTGTAGCTCAGAGGAGACCCTGAAGCACTTGGCTGTTGATGAGACCCTGATATTGTGAGTAGCAATACTTGAGCCCTTGGGCACCCAGTGTTGTGGACTTGCTGCATAAACAGTTTCAACCTGGCTCATAAATGTATAATTCACAGAGAGCTTTCATCAACTGAGAAATATGCATAAATTTATTATGTTTGATGGTGCTCCATAGGCTCACCTAACCTCACCATAGTCAATCCAGGATGCAGTACGTATCCTAACTGACAGGCGGTAATGTTATAATTGTACTTCGTAAAGAATCCTTATAACTTAAAACTAAGTAAAATTATGAGTATTCTTGAACAAAACACTGAACAAACAACAGAACAATAATATAAAAATACGTTAATATCTTATCTGGCAACTGTGGGCCGAGGCAGCAACGCACGCCATTGTGCAGGTATCATTTCTTTAAATAAGCATATTTTTACTGTGCAAAGCAGGTGATGTCACTTATTGGGACTTGGTGAGCTTTCATATTTATCTATTTATGTATATTTCATGGAGGCATAACTTACATTACTACTTTCAATTTTACTAGTGACACAAATTTATGACTTTTATCACAATGGAGTTTCATTCAATTAAGTGACTCATACACCATAGAAACATTACCAGTGTGTGTATGAATGAATACAAAGATAAGCACATACTTTGATTCAACTCCAGGATGTCTCGTGGATCATTTATAAGTAAAAACAAAAAGTCCGGATAGGCTACTCCTTAGCCCACTACCACCGCTTGAGGCACAAAAACAGTCCCTTCACCAAGTTTGGACCCACATTTGGTGATATTAGGTGCACCTATTGCAGTTTATTTTCTGCAGGGCAGTGAAATTATTCTTGAATGAGTCAAACATTTGTATATTCCTTAATTAAAAATTGTATTTCAACATGTTTTCTGTGCTGTGCTTGGGAGATTTTTGTCGAGTGAAGAAAATTGAGTAAATGAATGAAAAGTGGAAAGTATGGAGTATAGACCATGAAAATTGAGTTCATCAAGGCAAGGGCTGGAACTTAAGAGCAAGGGGCTGAGGCTTCTGAGAGCACACCCATCACAATGGGTTCTGGTCTCCCTTTCCAAAGTTCCCACACAGCTTCAACAGGCAAGGTGTTAGGGTGGATCATAACCAATGGCAGAGTCCTGGCAACACCGTTACATAGATGTGCATTTCGATCATTTCACTTGACACTCTTTCCCTTTTTCACTATTTATGGTTTCCTGTGACTTGGTACGATCTCCACAACCTTCTTGTGTGGGAAGCAGATGTTGAAGATGGATAATGTTGGTATGTGTATATGCTAGACTGAGTGGCCTGCAAGCATAACCTTGGCCCACAAGCAGAATGCACAAAAGTTTCCAAATAGTAGTTACTTCTGAATCTGTATTTGCTGTCAAGCCCCTTGGTTAGATGGAATGTTAGACATGTACAAAAGACAATTATTTGTCACACACCATAAATCACACGTGGCCACAAACATAACAGTGAGACTTAGTATTCCAAGGGACACACAGCGTGGGGAAAATTATTCTGAAGTAGATTTTTCATTGTAGAAGATTAAAAATGCTATGCTGTTAGTATACCTGACTCCCCTACACACACACACACACACACACACATGTATATAAATGTATGCACACTCACAGACATGCACTGAAACATGGATAAAATATTATGTCCCACAACAATGTTATGACAGGTAAACCAGTTACAAGTGATTAGATGTTTATGCCAACACATTTCATGATGCACGCAAACACACAAACACTTCCTGCATATTAATTTAATTTATCACACAATCAGTCAGTACATGCATACTCTCAGGGGTACACAGCATCGCCCACCCTAAGACTTCATCCACGGGGTTTCCTCTGAGCAACTCTCCATGCAGGCACCTGTCCCACACCAAGTGTCTCTTGAAGAGATTCATCAACTGACTCTAGCTACGAGCTTAGTGGGTGTCTCCTTGATCTCTGCTGCTTAGGGTTGTTTCTTACAGAAACAATCTGTTGAGCAGGATCGACTTCTGGGTAGCATGTCACACACCTGTATAGCCAGTGTTGGTCTTCAGACTACACTACCAAGCTATGTGAAATTTTCCAAGATCTTGATGTCTTCAACACATGCATTAACATAGTACTATTTCATCCCTGGAACCAGAGCCATGGGAACCAACAGGTAACCCATAGCCAGCTCTCTCAGTAACACTAAAATTGCTCAAGATGATGAGTGTGTTCTGAGTCTAATATGGGGTCAAGTTTGATGTAGAACACCTCTTCATTTTCACACCTCAGTAAGAACATACATTGCAATAAGACACAAAGCCATGAGTGTGCTTCAGCCTTACTTGCACTATACATTCATCAGTCAGAGTAACCTTAACAACAAATGGCTGCAGTTGGCTGGAGCTAGCTATAGTTACCCCCTGAAGACAGGCACCATTGCTCATGCCAGACCAGTTGTAGGTGTACACCACTACTGATCTCACCACTGCCAGGCCTCTTCATCTCAGAGCTCCACTACATCCATCTCCAGCCCTTTGATTAAGCTCATTTGATAAGTGAGGAAGCTGGTTATCCTCCGAGAGGCTCAGGATGTTCCAGGAGCCAACACGTAGAGCTCCCCAAAGGTGTACCCCGGGCCTGGTTCTATGATGGACGTCACTTATACACCAGAACACAGAGGGGTATCATTTATACACACAAACACACACGCATACATACTCACTGCATACAACTCACAGAACAGTAGGGTATCGTTCATCTGAATGCCTTTAGTTTCTTACAGGAAAACAAAAATAAATATATTTTAGTCCAAAAATATACAAGGATAAAACATGTATGGGAACAAGTGATAACTTTTGGTGTGGCCACCCTTGAGGGAGCTCATGAAGTCAGGGTCACAAAAGACAGGAAATAAAAATTTTACACTTGACTTTTTTTTTTCTTTTTTTACTACTCCAGATCTATGCAAATGATGTAGATACTACTAAGGAAAAGCTGATAATTAGGACTGTACAATATCCATTTCTTCTACCACTCAGCTTCTTTGAATACTGATCTTCCTTTAGTTTTTGTTTAATCACTGTTAATTTCTGCCATCAGCCAATGGCTGGGTGTCTCTGGTAGAAAATTCAGCTTGTGTGTATGAGAATGCAAGTCATCCATAGGTCATGGCAGCTGCTTGGTGGGAGCCTAAGTGGCCCTCGCCACACCTGAATCTTTGGTCTCCTGGCCATCATCCAGACAGTTGGTTGCCTTGTACATAATCAGTAAAACCAATGTACTGCTAACAGACTTTTCTCCAGTGTGGCTCACTCCTCAGTGGTGTACACACTGGTAACCTCAAGGTGTTGATCAACATGGTCAATATATTTTGTGCAGTGCCTGCTGGCAACAAAATGAATAATTCTCATGCTAATGGTGCAGGTGCTCCAGCTGGTTTACTGTTTCAGATAACAAAATAACAAAAAGTGCAAATATGATGTGCTACAACTGCCCACTGCACAATACCAGTGAAGGTTTACTATTATGTACTTGTGGAGCGGCAGGTTTGGTTGTGCTGTCAGGAATTACTGTTACCACTCACACATGAGGGTTTCATGAAGGGCTGAGTGGCAGAGTATCAGATAATGGGAAAGCAAGAGGACCAGAGGACACAGAGGGTGGGTGAGTCAGAGGGGAGGGATACACAAGAATGGAAGTGTATGGACATGAGCAAGTGGTGACTTCTACTATTGCCATCCATTTGAGGGAGTTCCAGAAACCAGGCATCATACTGGGAGAGTCATGGAACATGTTTATTTAGGCAACGATATCCTACTGTGACCAGCATAACAAGGGCAGCACAAGCACTCTCACACTCAACCAGATTATTTGTCCTTCCTTGCTCCCACCCCAACCCGGTGCTGCAACAAGCCACAAGCACTGTGTTACTGTTATAGGGTGCTGCTATACCTGTGATGCTGTGACAGGATCTCTCTCCAGCAGTTCCTAGTGTGGTAGGAGTCAAAAATGAGTATACCTTTCAAGGAGCAACACCTCTCACATTATGTTCTCAAAATGTTCACGATCATGTTATCATTCATGACACTTTCCCTGCAAATTATGGAGCTTATAATGCACTTCATGAATGCATTTATTAATGAAGAGAAGCTCTGTTCAAAACACACATCATAAATAAATAAATAAATTCAATAAAAAGGGTAGAGGGCATAAGAACCAAAAACAGACATGTCCAGGACACAACGGCAAACCATCCTGGTGACAATTTAGTTCCTTCTTATTTTTGTATGTCCCCAGAACTGCTCTTACTGAAGGAAAAACTGACTGGCACATTTCGGTTGTCAGGAATAATTCGCACTTTCATACCTAAGGGAAATATATAACCTGACAAACACTAGAGCAAACTCTGTAATCTTTTTGCAGTGCTTAGTTCCACATACAATCCTGCAGTACAATCCAGTACTCCCCATTCCCCTAAGACAAGTAATACCTAAAAAAACAATGATTCAAACTTCATGATCTTCCTGGAATTAATATGCATCACAAAGACCAGTCACCAACACACCTTAACACTCTGTAGTAAAAACAATGACACAACACTGAACCAAACCCAATCCCAAAGGTAACTCATCACCACAACCCAATATCCATACAGTGTGACCCTCAAGATACCTCTTCTACACTGCCACACACACACACACACTCACCTGGGTCTCGACGAGTGTGGAAAACCTCCTGTTCTTCTCAGCATAGACGGGGTAGTGCTGGACGGCTCGGCTCTCCACCAGCTGGGTCTTGAGGGTGGACGTCTCGTACTCAAAGGCCACGGAGATGACATTGAACTCCTCCATCAGGCCCACCAGCGCTAAGATGTGTGGGTGGCTGCCGAGGCGTACGTGAGCGTCAAACTCCCGCAGCATCATGGTCTTGCGGTTCCCTCCCAAGCCGTCATCCTCTATCCTATGCACCAACACGTTTTTCTGGTTCCCTTTGTTGATCACCACGCCCTGCAAGAAGAGAGGGTTTGGTAATGTTCCTTGGTAACTCTGTGGGGTTTAATTAGGTGACCTTATTCAACTCCAGGATCAGAAAACATCCCACACCCTGCAGGAGTCGAAGGCTTAAGCTCGGATTTTGAAAAGTATCAGGGTCTCACTTGGCCTGTTTGAAAAGCCTCTCGTAGAAGAAGTTGCTGTTTTTTTCATGGTAATGTTTCTTGGTTACTCTGTGGGGTTTAATTGGGTGACCTTATTCAACTCCAGGCTCAGAAAACACCCCACACCCAACAGGAGTCAAAGGCTTAAGCTCGGATTTTGAAAAGTATCGGCGTCTCACTTGGCCTGTTTGAAAAGCCTCTCATAATAGAAGTTGCTGTTTTTTTCATGGTAATGTTTCTTGGTTACTCTGTGGGGTTTAACTGGGTGACCTTATTCAATTCCAGGCTCAGAAAACATCCCACACCCTGCAGGAGTCGAAAGGTTAAGCTCGCATTTTGAAAAGTATCAGGGTCTCACTTGGCCTGTCTGAAAAGCCTCTCGTAGAAGAAGTTGCTGTTTTTTTCATGGACTGTTTTGGGATGCCAGTGATGGTTTTACCCAACTTCTGCACCTTGAACGGGAAGAACACCACCCATGAAAACCCAGTTAATATAGATGCTACTTTGGGGGCTTAAATGTGGCCCTCAATCGACTCAGTGATGATTCTCAGTTAGCTTGTGGGCTCTTTGAATGCCGTGTACAGAGAAGGGAAATGAGTGTGTATGTGTACTTTTCAAATGCTCTATGCTATTCTCTATAAAAGTTGTGGTGATGCTTAGTCCTCATAATGATTGTTCAGCTGTAACATTGCATAAAAACTCATTAAAATCATTATATATCACTATTATCAGCATTATCGTCACTTTCAAGTACTAAATCCATGACCCAAGGAACAGAAACCTCAGCCTTCAATTATTGTGTGTGTGTGTGTGTGTGGACCTGTGTGCATTTCCTATCCTCACCTTCTCTTCTTTTCACCTCTCAGGAACGTTATGGGTCTGTCCCTTCCCCTAATCCTCTTTATACCTCAAAAAACACACTTAAAGAAAGATAAAGACTCCAACGCTCGCCTCACCTTCCTCACGTCACCAAACTTGCCGGCACCGATGTCCCCTACGATGTTGAGTCCCTGGTGGGGGATGATCCACACCTTCTCCTTCAGCTGCCGGTAGTGGTCGGCGGGCGGGATCTCCTCGTCCACGTAATGGGCAGCCACACTGTACCCATTCTCAAGGTCCTGGTGAGGCTGCTGGGCATGGACGGCAAGCTCCTGGTTCTCCAAGGATCTCCGGTTCTTGTTGACGATGACCCTCATGGCGATGTAGACGAAGATGGAGGCCACGAGGAGGAAGCCAAAGATCCCGATGGCGATGGAGAGGCCAAGAATGACCTTCCTGTTCTGCGCCAACTGGACGCTTGTTGCGGAGGAGTCGCCGCTGCCAACAGAGAAGTCGTGCAGGTGCGAACTTTCGTGCTGCTCATGTCCGGAGGTGGAGTAAGCGGTCTTGGTGTCGTTGATGGTGCTGACGACGCCGAGGAGGATGTGGTAGTCAATGCCTTCCTTCAAGGGGGCGTTGTAGTACTTGCCATAGCGCTTCCCGTCCCCGACCTTGAAGACCGTCACAAACTCGTCCTTCGTCAGCTGTGCGGCAATGTAGTACGGGATGCTGTTCTTGGCTGCTGTGTGGTAGTCATCCAGGAACTCCGGCTGCAGCTCGGAACTCACCGTCTCATCCTTGACCACCACCTGGTACGCTGTGATGGGCCCGTTGGTGGCCACGACAGGCTCCAGCTGCACGGTAATGGTGTTGGCGGTGCGGCTGATGACTTGGGGCATGGCAGGGGTCTCAGGCTTCCCAACCTTGGTCCACATTTCCCGGGACATGGGGTAGCCCTTGCCCTGGGAGGAAGTGGCCAGGACCTCCACCATGTACTTTGAGCCCGGCTGGACGTTCCTGAGGGTGGCAGACTGAGTGTGTGCGGAGTAGGTCGAGCTGACCACCCGAAGCTGGTCCCTCTCACTGAAGGTTAAGAGTGGCGTAAGATTGACAATGTAATGCAGTATCTTGGCGAGACCCTTAGCAGGAGGTTCCCAGGTGATGTGTAGTGTGGACGGATCACTGTCCACCTGCGTCAGGGACTGGGGTGGACCAAGGATGCCGTGGCCAGTCTCGTACACACTCATTACTCCTGCCCCCCCACACATATCAAGTGCCTCATCTGCGCAGGGAATGTTACACCCCTCTGCCTTATCAATGCTCAAAGTATTCCCACAAAGACACTGAGTGCCATTCAACAGACCAGCAAATCTCAAGTAGCTCTTCTTGCACTCAGCCACACAGGCGGAGATGCTGCTGCCGTTGGTGGTGTTCTTGGAGCGGTAGGTGAAGTCCACCCCAAACGTGTCCTCTGTGTAGCATCCAATAGGCTGACTTTCCTGGGCCAGAGAGCCAAGACCCAGGCACACCACCAAGGCCTTCACCACCACAAGCCATTCTCCTGTGCTTCCCCACATCTGCCGGGCAAGGGAAGAATGAAGTGTTGGTGAGTCATTACAAGGACGTCATTTGAGAAGTCTCTAGATAGGTTCTATATACTATTAATTCTTATAACTTTACTGTTGAGGTAGAAGTCACATCATGAAAAGGGTGAAAGCAAATACTAGATAGGGTCTCCTCACTTTATGTACATGTAAATAGGATCAGGTCCCTTCACCTGTCCTTGCCTCACCTGCACACCCGCGTCCCTTCACCTGTTCTTGCCTCACCTGCACACCCGCATCCCTTCACCTGTTCTTGCCTCACCTGCACACCCGCGTCCCTTCACCTGTTCTTGCCTCACCTGCACACCCGCGTCCCTTCACCTGTTCTTGCCTCACCTGCACACCCGCGCCCCTTCACCTGTTCTTGCCTCACCTGCACACCCACGTCCCTTCACCTGTTCTTGCCTCACCTGTACACCCGCGTCCCTTCACCTGTTCTTGCCTCACCTGTACACCCGCATCCCTTCACCTGTCCCTGCCTCACCTGCACACCCGCGTCCCTTCACCTGTTCTTGCCTCACCTGCACACCCGCGCCCCTTCACCTGTCCCTGCCTCACCTGTACACCCGCATCCCTTCACCTGTTCTTGCCTCACCTGCACACCCGCGCCCCTTCACCTGTCCCTGCCTCACCTGCACACCCGCGTCCCTTCACCTGTTCTTGCCTCACCTGTACACCCGCATCCCTTCACCTGTTCTTGCCTCACCTGCACACCCGCGCCCCTTCACCTGTTCTTTCCTCACCTGCACACCCTCGTCCCTTCACCTGTTCTTGCCTCACCTGTACACCCGCGTCCCTTCACCTGTTCTTGCCTCACCTGCACACCCGCATCCCTTCACCTGTTCTTGCCTCACCTGCACACCCGCATCCCTTCACCTGTTCTTGCCTCACCTGCACACCCTCGTCCCGTCACCTTGTCTTGCCTCACCTGTACACTGCCCCTTCACCTGTTCGTGCCTCACCTGCACACCCGCGTCCCTTCACCTGTTCTTGCCTCACCTGCACACCTGCCCCTTCACCTGTTCTTGCCTCACCTGCACACCTGTCCCTTCACCTGTTCTTGCCTCACCTGCACACCTGTCCCTTCACCTGTTCTTGCCTCACCTGCACACCGTCCCTTCACCTGTTCTTGCCTCACCTGCACACCCGTCCCTTCACCTGTTCTTGCCTCACCTGCACACCCGCGTCCCTTCACCTGCCCTTGCCTCACCTGCACACCCGCGCCCCTTCACCTGTTCTTGCCTCACCTACACACCCGCGCCCCTTCACCTGCCCTTGCCTCACCTGCACACCCGCGTCCCTTCACCTGTTCTTGCCTCACCTGCACACCCGCGTCCCTTCACCTGTTCTTGCCTCACCTGCACACCCGCGTCCCTTCACCTGTTCTTGCCTCACCTGCACACCCTCCCTGACTCACCACTCATTTCCACCCCCCACTGCATGCCACCGCCCCCCACCACACGCAGCAACGACAGGCAGTCTCTCAGCGTGAAGCAGCGTTAAGAAATGTCTTGTCCTGCAGCCTGAAATGTCTTGTCCTGCAACCCGAAATGTCTTGTTATGCAGCTCGAAGTGTCTTGTCCTGCATCCCTGGCGTGTTGGGAGGCACCTCACGACCGCCCATGGCTCCTCACGCCCTCCCCGCCGCCCTGCTGACCCCGAGGCCGTGCACACTGATACCCGCTTCCCTTAGGTATATTTTAGACAGGTGAGGGCGGGGCTGCCTACCTTGTGTCCGGCGTGGGGCCCCTCACATCCTCCCTTGTTGACGTCCTGCCACACCTGTCCTCCTGCGAGGCTGCGACACAAACAACGGCGCTGCCAACCTCACGGCGCTGTACTGGTGGCCATGGACACTTGTACCACTCCCCTGATAAAATGTCTTCATACTGGTGCTACATATATATCAACCACTAACGTGTTTTTCGAGTATCCATCAATGAAACCCTCCGGGGATGCACAGTGTAGGGACGTCGAGTGTTTGTAAGGTTGGCGAGCCTGCTACCGGGGCCCCAAATTCAAGTGCTGATTTAGGGATTTTCCTCATCATTTAAATTATTAATGAGAATGAGGCTTTGGTCGCTTGGTATTCATAGCGGAGATGTTGAGTCACTCCATGAGCCAGCGACGGCACTGCCTATCCCGGCCCACGCGCCCCGGCAGTGCTGTATTTAAGTAAGGAAAAGCTGGTTATACGTGCTCATTATACAGGGATGCCACTGGGTGATGCAATCCTGATGCATGCTTGTCGCGCCTTTTATCCATATCCGTATCATGCATTTAGGTAAGGGGAACAATAAAATCAGGCAGTTCTTGGAGGGATCTGAGATGGGAAGGGATGCATGGAGGCTTGCTCGTGGGGGACCGTCGGGAGTGGAGGCGGCAGGTGAGTGAAGCGACGCGCCCCTCGTGGAAGA